>NW_026648000.1:0-61551 GCF_950295315.1 Erinaceus europaeus | reverse complement strand
ATACCACAGCCTCCTTTCAGAGACTAGGACAGTCCCTACCATCACTGATTTATGGTGAGGGCAAGGTCCTGGAAAGACCCACAAGAGGGCTTATGATGATGATTCTGATGGGAGTAACCAGTGGTAATAAAGAGAAACATCCATCAGCAATCTAGGCCCATCATATATAAAAGCAGTGGATTTGTAGTGCCAGCACCAAGCCTCAACGATAACCCTGGTGGAGAGAGAGAGAGAGAGAGAGAGAGTTGTGTAGAAATGTAGAATCTGGAGGTTGACTTCCTTAAGATGATCTGACTCTGTACACCTCTCTGAATGTTTCTGTGTACCCACAAACTTGAATTAAATATTTCTACTATTACTAGATTTAGTCATTATAATTTATGATGATATTTTAGTTTGTCTTGCCTTATTTTCATAAAAATACATTTTCTTGCTTATAAAAACAACTTGACAAACTATTTGTACATTAAAATAGTATAATATGTAAAAGTGCCTGCTTATAACCAATCACTCATTTCTATCACTCTTTTTAATAGTAATTAAATAGTAATTTATCAGTAATTTAGTAATGGTTTACAAAGTTACAAGGGTTTTGTTTCACATCACACTAGCAAAGTTCTGACCGCCACACCCCACCCCCATACACACACAGTAACTATAGTTCTCACAAAGTCCAAGAGATAGTGGTTACTTTTCTAGTGCTCATGTTTGCATAAGTAAAGGAGAGTCTACTTTAAACCAAGTATAGTACTAGGTTCTTATAAATATCAGCTCACGACCAGAGAGATGACTCAGTAGATAGACTACAGGACTTGCATTTGTGAGGACTTGGATTTGGTCCTTGGTACTGTTATGCCAGAAAAGTGTTCTTGTCACTTTTTCTTTTCTTTCTCTGACAGTTTTTTTAAAAATCCTTTACAGAGACATGGTGGCAGTGCAGCAATTTAGCGCATGGTACAAAAATCCTTTACAAATCATTGCATCAGTTCCTATAATCATAATGTATCATTTATTAATGATATAAATAATATATCATTTAAATTACATCTCTTCTGGGATTGATAACTATTATCAACCCCATTTTACAGATGAAGAAACATGGGCTCAGTGAAGATAAGTAATTTAACCAGGATTTCACAGTAGTTCAGTGTCAAAACATATTCAAACCTACCTCCATTTGACTTCAGAGCCTGTGCTCTGTGATTATCCCATGTGTCCTTGTATGTGTGTTCACGATTGACAGCAGTTTAATCAACCTCACTCCTAGAGAATAGATATTCACAAAAGAAAAATAGCTAGTGGTGGGTTTTTACGATTACCTGGCAGACCTTTGAGAGATCTTTTCTTTTTTTTTAAATTTATTTATTTATTTAAGAAAGGAGACATTAACAAAAATCATAGGATGGGGGGTACAAATGCACACAATTCCCACCACCCAGTCTCCATATCGTATCCCATCCCCTGCTAGCTTTCCCATTCTCTATCCCTCTGGAGCATGGACCCAGGGTCTTTGTGGGTTGCAGAAAGTGGGAGGTCTGGCTTCTGTAATTGCTTCCCCACTGAACATGGGCGTTGACTGGTCAGTCCATACTCCCAGTCTGCCTCTCTCTTTCCCTAGAAAGGTGATTCTCTGGGGAAGCTGAGCTCCAGAACACATTGGTGGGGTCTTCAGTCCAGGGAAGCCTGGCCAGCATCCTGATGGCATCTGGAACCTGGTGGCTGAAAAGAGAGTTAACATACAAAGCCAAACAAATTTTTGAAGAATCATGGGCCCAAAGGTTGGAATAGTGGAGATGAAGTGTTGGGGGGTACTCACTGCAAACACTAGTGTACTACTGCTTTCAGGTATATATTTTCCCTAGTTTATGGATACGTGTGAACATATGCTCTATCTCCTGGAACCTGGTCTATATCTATGTTTTGGGACTTTGTTAGGAAGTGAACCACCTGGGATGGAATTAGAGAATACTATGAAAGGAAAGGTCTCACTGGAGTGATGAAGCTGAAGGGTTGTCCTTCCACACCTGAAGTCTCTGGACACAGTCTGAAGTGAAGCATGCTGGGGTGGCACTCGTTGCATTGATTAGGTTGCAATCAGCGGATGCAATATTATTTGATAAGAACTGGGAGAAACATATGGGAAAGTGGGCCTTACCCTAGGGTCCCAGGACTGGGGGAAGTTTAGGCTCTATAGTGGAAATGTGAGGTTCCTGCTGTCTTAGGGTTCAAGAAGACAATGGATAGTTGCTGTTATCATCACATTAGTTAGTAATTGGGTTAGCTTTGAAAAGTCCCTTTGTTAGACATACAATCAATTTTTCCCCTCTCATATTAATTAACTAGTGATTTATATGACTACAATTTAATAGGTGTGTACATAAACACCATTCCTATCACCAAAAGATTGTGTCCCATCCCACCCACCTACCTCCACCCCACCCCCCCCGCCAGCCCAGGAAGCCTCATGTCCACCCTCCCGCTCACCACAGGGTTTTTACTTTGGTGCCCTACTTTCAATTTAGTCAGATCCTGCCTTTAGTTTCCCTTTTTGATCTTCTTTCTCAACTTCTGTTGGTGAGTTGGATCATGTCATACTCATCTTTATCTTTCTGACTTAGCTCACTTAGCATAATTCCTTCTAGCTCCATCCAAGATAGGTCAGAAAAGGTGGGTACATTGTTCTTAATAGCTGCATAGTATTCCATTGTGTATATATACCACATGTTTCTCAGCCACTCATCTGTTGTTGGGCACCTGGGTTGCTTCCAGGTTTTAGCTATTATGAATTGTGCTGCTATGAACATAGGAGTACACACCTCTTTTTGGTTGGGTGTTATGGAGTCCTTGGGGTATAAGCCAAGGAGAGGAATTATTGGGTCATAGGGATGGTTCATGTCTAGCCTTGTGAGAGTTCTCCAGACTGCTCTCCACAGAGGCTGTACCAATTTACATTCCCACCAGCAGTGCAAAAGGGTTCCTCTGTCCCCACAGCTCCTCCAGCATTTGTTGCTGCTGTCCTTTTTGATGTATGCCATTCTCACAGGGGTGAGGTGGTATCTCAATGTTGTCTTTATTTGCATTTCTCTGACAATCAGTGACCTGGAGTAGTTTTTCATATGTTTGTTAGCCTTTTGGATCTCCTCTGGAGTGAATGTTCTGTTCATATCCTCTGCCCATTTATGGATGGGATCATTTGCTTTTTTGGTGCTAAGTTTGCTGAGCTCTTTGTATATTTTGGCAATTAGTCTCTTGTCTGATGTATGGCATGTAAAGATCTTCTCCCATTCTGTGAGGGGTCTCTTTGTTTGTGTAATAGTTTCTTTGGCTGTGCAGGAGATTTTCAATTTGATATAGTCCCATTGGTTTGTTTCTGCTTTAGTCTTCCTTGCAATTGGGTTTGTTTCATCAAAGATGTCCTTGAGGTTTAGGTGGAAAGTGTTTTACCAATGTTTTCCTCTAAGTACTTGATTGTTTCTGGTCTAACATCCAGGTCTTTAATCCATTTGGAGTTGATTTTTGTTTCTGGTGAGATAAAGTGGTTCAGTTTCATTCTTCTGCACGTTACAACCCAGTTTTCCCAGCACCATTTATTGAAGAGAGCCTCCTTCTTCCATTTAATGCTCTGGGCCCCCTTATCAAAGACTAGATGTCCATAGGTGTGGGGGTTTAGTTCTGAGCTTTCAATTCTGTTCCACTGGTCTGTGTGCCTATTTTTGTTCCAGTACCATGCTGTTTTGATGATGATGACTTTATAATAAAGTTTGAGGTCTGGGAGTGTGATGCCTTTAGGTTTTGTAGTTCTTCTTGGTTCAGTTTTGGAAGGGCATATGTTTCTAGGAATTGTTTCATTTCTTCCAGATTCTCTAGCTTGGTGGCATATAGTTCTTCATAGAAGTCTCACATGATTTTCTGGATTTCTGTGGTGTCAGTTGTGATATCTCCTCTACCATTTACAATTCTATGAATTTGAGTCTTCTCCCTTTTTTGTTTAGTAAGTCTGGCTAGGGGTTTGTCAGTCTTGTTTAATTTTTCAAAGAACCAACATTTGGCTTCTTTGATCTTCTGTATGGTTCTCTTATTTTCAATGTTGTTTATTTCTGCTCTAATTTTAGTGATTTCTGTCCTTCTGGTTGCTTTAGGGTTCCTTTGTTCCTCTTCCTCTAAGTCGTTGAGGTGTGCAGTAAGGTCGTTCATTTGAGCTTCTTCTTGGTGTTTAATATGTGATTGTATGGCTATAAGTTTCCCTCTCAGTACTGCTTTAGCTGTGTCCCAAATATTTTGATAGGTTTTGTCTTCATTTTCTTTTTTTTCCATGAACATTTGAATTTCTTGCTTGAGTGACTCTCTGACCCAGTGGTTGTTAAGGAGTATGTTGTTTAGTTTCCAAATTCTGTGACTTTTAATAATTTTCTGTTTGTTGTTAAGTGTTAGTTTTACTCCACTGTGGTCTGAGAAGATACTTGGGATGATTTCAATGCTCTTGAATTTATTGATGCTATCTTTGTGGCCTAACATGTGGTCTATCCTTACATATGTGTAGTGTGGATTTGATAAGAATGTGTATTCCAGTTTTTTGGGGTGAAGGGCTCCTAAGATGTCCAGGAGGTCTAGTCTGTCCATCTCTTCATTTAATTCTCTTGTTTCTTTGTTGATTCGCTGCTTTTTGATCTGTCTAAGTGTGAGAGTGGGGTGTTAAAATCTCCCACTATTATTGCATTACTGAGAGATATTTTCATCAAGACAATCTTCCTAGTGCTTTCTCAAATCAAACATCCATTTATCTAGAGAAATAAATGTTTCATTCTATAGATCCATGCTACTCTATTTCTTAATCTTCATTAAAAAATTGCAATTGGAAAATTAAATATGACTAGAAAATAAGCATTTAAATAAAATTAAATTAAAATTATTCCAAGATCTCTAATTGACTCATTATTGACACTTTTCCTCTTGTTTCCACATTGTAAGAACTTTTAGTCACTGGGATTTTTCTCCCAGAATATTCACCAATGAAGTAAATTATTTAACTCCTAACTTTTTAGTGTAATCCCATAAATACATCTAGAAATTTATAGTGATTAACTATGTAGTTAAAAAATAAAGGTGATGATGTTTGTAATGATCAAAATAGTAAACCCTGAAGACTACCATACTGCTTTCTGTTTAAAAATAAACATATTTGTGATAATTAAAAAAAAAAAGTTCCCTCGTGAAACTATTCCACACATATAGATATACATTTTTTCACACACAATTTTCAATGGAACTGTGAGTAATGTGAGTTAACATTCACATTTCACAGTGGAATATGAACTAATAGTCATAGAGTCTTGTTTTCTAGAGTGGAGAAGTAGCAAGAGAATAAACCAAGTAAGTGAAATACTGGCAAGACCAGCCCTTGGTGAGACAATATTGGGCCTTGGTGGTGACTCTTGTATCCATGAGCTCATCAGCCTTATCTGCATTATACAGCAATTCTTTATTTGACCTGGTACTGATGAAAATTCAGTTCATTTTCCTGCTTTCCCCCACTTTCCCTTATCTATTGATATGTTTTCCTGCCTATAATTCTTCCATGTATTCACTCATCCTCACACACTTATTACTCTTCCTGCTAATCTTATGAGCACTTTTGTTCTTGTGTGAAGACATTTGCCTTCTTCCTATCCCATGACCCCAACCAGCTCTTTCACTTTCTGTGGACATAGATAGAGGAAGGGGCAACACTGATTCAGCTAGGACAAATGAGGCATTTAAGCTGTTTTTACTGAGATATTTCTTTTCTCCATACTCAAGAAAATTGAGTTGAAAAATCTTCTTGATCAATTTCTACCAGATAAAATCCTCCCAATCTATGAAAGATCCACATTGGTATAGAACAAACCCTTCCCAGTCTTTGGAAGATAAACTTTGGTAGTTTTCTTGGCTGTTACCCAAGATATCTAATATCTCTCCTCAAAACCAACAACATAGGTCGACTTTTCCTTCCTTGCATACTTTTCTTCCAAAATCAGCTGAAGAGAAAATAAATGAAAACATCTCTATATCTAAGGTCCTCTATTATCTGTTCAAAAACTCAAAAAGAGACAGGAATCCAACTTCCTCTTAAAGTCAAGAAATTGGTTTGTGAAATATTTGTCAGATACCTGCTTCTTGTCACAGAGATGAAAAGCAAGCAGAGGGTAAATACAATGCATCAAGAAGGATCAGCCAAGAGAAGATGGTCAGTGAGTCCTTCACTCTGCTTTATTTATTTATTTATTTATTTATTTATACCAAAGTTCAGCTCTAGCCTTTGGTATTACTGGGAGTTGAATCTGAGACTGTTAGTGCCTTTTTTGTATAATCATTATGGTATCTCTCTAGCACTGTGCTGTTGTTTTTGTTTATTTGCTTATTTGTTTTTTAAGAAAAAATTTCTTCTAATTTAGTAACTCAGAGTATCAGGCAACGTTTTAAAATCTATCCTTCTAATGTGACATTCATACATACAGAGACATGGAAAGACCGGCAGAATGTGGAAATAGTTTTGTGGGACCTATTTTTGTCACAAACTAAATTATCTGATGTTTTCGTGTTATTATATATTTTTCAATATTTTATGCCTGTGACTCTATGTGAAGTATCATAATGTAACTACCCAATTCCCATTTTGTTGGATAGTGAGTTACTACCATTGTTCTTGCCATTCTAAATAGTCTCATAACTAATGTTCTTTTTTAATGTTAGCAAGTTACTTTATTTTTAGTTTGCTAGTGGTTTACAAGATTACAGTATTATAGGGTACTGTTCTACTGCCCACACACTGATAACCACCATAGTTCTCAAAAGGTCCTAGAGACAGTTTTCAGTCTAGCTGTTTTTTTCTAAGTTCCCACACTTCAACTCTCTATATCCCACGTATGAGTGAAATCCTCCAGTAGCTATTTTTCATCCTTGATGTCTTTAAGCAGGCCTAAGTGTTTTCTTACTGCTTTTTTGTATCCCATGTCAGGGAGGAAAGCTCTTCCCATGATCGATATCTGGAAAGTAAAATTAACCTAAACTTATTTCTTATTCATTATTATTATTTCTAATGTTTGTCAGTGATTGATTCTCAAGAATATACAAAATCCCAACCAGAAGATAATTAATAATGAAAAGGTAGCTCACCAGCTCTCTGTTCTTAAAGACCATGTTTATACCATGCCACCTTTGGGAGGAGTGAAAGGAGGCTGTGTATACTCGCAATGAGATCCCATCCAGCTATCTCCTCAGCCTCACAGCCCATACTACTATCTTCCTTGAGGTCATCAAGATCAATCCCAACAACTTTTTAACTCTGTTTATGTCACTACAAGAAGCCTGGATCTGGGGGCCAGGAGATTACTGACTCAGTATATACTTTTAAAATATATTTTTTATTTTTATTTATTAAATGGAAATATTGACAAGACCATAAGATGAGAGCGGTACAATTCCACACAATTCCCACCACCAGAAATCCATATCCAATCCCCTCCCCTGATAATTTTCCTATTCTTTATCCCTCTGGGAGTATGGACTCAGGGTCATTATGGGTTGCAGAAGGTGGAAGGTCTGGTTTTTGTTATTGCTTCCCCGCTGAACATGGGCTTTGGCGGTCCATCCATACTCCCAGTCTGTCTCTCTCTTTCCCTAGTGGGGTACCTTCGAAGTGCACCTGCTTTATATCCGTCAGATACACTCCTCCAAGCTCCAGATAGCCAACAGTTCCCAGGCAAGTGTTACTGAGCACTTATCAGTCTGGGTGCTATTTCCACTCTTTTTTCTGCCCCCAGTTTTAGTGGGCATAATTTACTGACTTAAAATGAACATACTTCAAGTGTATACTGTGAAGTTTTAGTATAAGTGTAAACTATAACATGTTTGCCATATCAACTGGATTAACAGAATTCTCATCTTACATATTTACCCTTTTTGTCTATGGTGATACGACACAAATTCTACTTTCTTTTAACTGTTAAGTGTATGCTATGAATTCGAGTCACCTTACCCTACAGTAGATCCTCAGGAGCTCTTCATATTGTTATTGAAACTTTGTACCCTTAGACAACCTCTCTACATTTCCCCATTCCCAGTGCCCTAGCCGCCCCCCCCCCACAATTACAGTTCTACTCTTTTCTTCTCAAAGTTTGATATTTTTTTCTTTTGATTCATATATAAATGATACAATGCATATTTTTCCTTTGCTATGTGATTAATTTCACTTAGTCTAGAATCCTTCAGGTTTATTCATGTTGCCACAAATGGCAGGATTTCCTTCTTTCTTTGACTAAAAATGTACATATGTATGTGTATATCACATGAAAAACACAGAGCCCTTTTTAAAAATCACTTTTGGTGATTCCATTATTATATATCAAAGGGATTATAATTGAAATTTAGGTGGCAGGGATATAGCTTAATGGTTATTCAAAAAGATTCTCATGCCTGAGACTCTAAATTGCATTAAGGTGATAAAACACTTAAATGTTTACTGGCCTTGTGTTCAGAAGGTTTTACATCATTCATCCTGGATGCTTCTTGTTGCTGTCAGGTAGATGATTTGCTACAGATCAGATAGTCCCTGCTGTCCCCACAAATGTGTAGCTTTAGGATAAAAAGGATCCCACACTTAGAACATGTCAGCTGTTAATAAATATAATGTCTGTATAATAAAGGTCATATGAAACCAATGTTAGCACTACTCACCATTAAACATTTTGTATATCTATGGAATGACTTTGTTTAATGACACTATGTGTGTTTCACATGTTAATTGACTGCAGTCATCACACTTAAGAAATTTGTAATGAAATACAAACTTTGGCATTTAGTAGAAGAGAGAAAGCTTAAAACTAGGATAGTCTTAAGAAGACTATTTATTAGTAAAGATTAATTCAGGGAAACCTATCTACTCTGTTTTATATTATTAAAAACAAGCAAGCAAACAAAAGCCTATTACAGGTAATTGGCTATTTTCCCACCTGCCCAGTAGGTGTCAGTGTAGGACAATGTTCCTAGAAATGATCACATTAAATCAAAATCAGTTATTAATTTATGGGGGAAAATGCAATAAAGATGGTGCTATCAAAATTCCACGAGTCTTGAAATGCCATTACTTTAAAAGAAAGTTGACCTAAATGAATCTTCCTCATAGCTGAGCTATGAGAGTTGGATAAGGGGGCCTCTGGTTTTGATATTTGGATAAGGGGGCCTCTGGTTCTGATAGTTGGATAAGGGGGCTTCTGGTTCTAATATTCCTGGACTATTCTACAGGAATCCTCATGCACCTGCGGTATTCAGTGCTGTTTTAAGAGCTAGCTGCGGTTCACAGTTACCAACATCAGGGAACTTAACGATATTCAGATGGGTATACCTCCTTGGATAACCCAGATACATTCCTACTTCTCAGAGATTTGTAATGTGGGAATAGAAGATCTGAAGTCCACAGAAACATAGTATTGTAAGGATTAGAAAAATAAAGTAATAGAAAAGAGAGAAGAATCAAAATTCATAGAATTATTCGCCGAATGTGCTGAGTGAATCAGTGTGTACCTTCTGAAGGAGTTGGCCTTTGAGCTCTGATGGAAGACAAGAGGGAAACCAAACCAGGGCTCTACAGTCTTTTTTTTTTTTCTGCTCCACATTCACCATTCCTCATCCAAATACTTATATCCTGATGAATTATGAGCAAGGAAGAGAAAGAAAATAAGCAAATTACTTCTAAAGCCTCCTTCTAGAGGTACTACTGACACTTTAAAGAGAAAGAGGGCATATCAATGGAGTCCCAGACAGACACATACATTATGTCTTTTATCTTTACCAAAATCCTGAGATATAAGCAAGTAATATTGCTCTCATTTTTTATTTTTATTTATTTATTTATTTATTTATTTATTTTGCTCCCCCGCTTATGTTTGATAGGACAGAGAGAAGTCTTAAAAAGTGCTGCTTTCCATTTGGAAGCAGAATCAGCTCATGGCATCTCAAGTGAAAACAGCTAAGTCTCAGACTGCTTGCTAAGTCTGATACTTCTGCTTGAATTGAGACTACAGCTGACATGACAGAAGGCACAGAGAAGCACAGAGCAAAACTGGTTTTCTGTGGTTAAATTGCTCTCTATTGTCTTCCAGGCTGTGCATGAAAGAGAGACCCAAGAGACTGCAGTACCACTATTCACAGAGGGAAAGCCATGGATGGCAGGGTGGGAGTGAAGGGGTGTCTTACGGCACAAGGGATAGAGAGTTCAGTCTTCATCTATTATCTGTATCCCAGTGCCACTACCTCCACAACCACCCCATCCCCTAGGTCCTTTGTCTTCTTGGACCAGCCTCTTCTCACTGCTGGAATGGCTCCTTTTCCTCCTGCCACAGAAAATCTCAGCTAGAAAAAAAAAAAGTTTTATAGAGGGTGGAGGAAATAGCATAATGTATATACAGAAGATTCTCATGCCTGAGGCACCAGAGGTCCCAAGTTAAATCCCCCACACCACCACAGACCGTAAGCAAGAGCTGAGCAGTGCAGTACTTTGAGTAAAAAAAAAAAAAAAAAAAAAGAGTTTTATACAAGTAAAAAAAAAAAAAAGAAAGAAAGGAAAAACCCAGCTAACGTCTCCAGTTCAAATGTTCTCCCAGAAACTATCTCCATCTTCTAATCAAGAGATTTCTCCTCTAGTTCATTCGATACCTATCACAAAACAAGGAGCCTAGTGTTTGAAGTACACAGAATAAATTCCTGAAACCCTAGATTAAGAGACAGATCATCTGGTTCTGGCCTACAGACTTTCTGATTTAGAGGGAATGAGAGACTTTAGTAGCTACATTTTCATAATCCGTTCTGATACTCCTAAATGTGCTTGATTTGCAAGAGATACTTTGAGATGTACTAATCTTGTGATTGTAAAAGATTTCTTCTCTCCAAAAGAACAGGGTGATATGCAAGCTCTCATCTAAACCTGCTTTTCAAAAGAAGGGTCAGATTCAATAGGACTGAGATCCTGCCTTTTCACAACCAAGTGCCCTACAGTATTTGTGGATAGCATGTTGATTTGCATACATATGGCTTATGTCAACATTTTTTTCTCCTTTGAACATCTCGCCCTATTTTTTGAGAAGGCTGGAATATTATTACAAATTGAAAACATTTAGGGGAGAGCATCTAAGGGCTATATTGAAATAGCAAGATTTGGTTAAGGGTAGTTAGCATAATGGCTATGTAAAGAGGCTCTCCTGCCTGAGGATCCAAAGTCCCAGGTTCAGTCTCCTACACCACTATAAATCAGAGTTGAGCAGCGCTCTGTAAAACACACACACACACACACAATGCAATTTTTCTATTAATATTTAGCCCCACCTATCAAAAAGCAAACAAATGTTAAACTGAGTAGATATTTTTTTTAATTTGCAGTCTTACTAACTACTTAAGTAGTTCTAAAGTAGTAACAAAAGACAGCATATGTTTCTCAGTAAACTTTGCTTTAATGGATCTCAGAATTCTGTGACAAATTTTCTGTCAAGTTGATTCTATTAAAAAGAACTGGTTTAGGTGGTGGAATACTTGGTTGAGTACATGTTACCATGAGCAATCCCCTGTCCCCATCTAGAAGGGGAAAGCTTTGAGAGTGATGTAGCAATGCTGTAGGTATTTCTCTTTCTCTCTCCCTTTCACCCATTTTTGTCTTGGTTTATCTCTATTTCCAATAAAATTAAAATAAATTAAAAATTCAAGAAAGTACTGATTTTTAAAAAATATTTATTTATTCTCTTTTGTTGCCCTTGTTGTTTTATTGTTGTAGTTATTATTGTTGTTGTTACTGATGTTGTCGCTGTTGTATAGGACAGAGAGAAATGGAGAGAGGAGGGGAAGACAGCAAGAGAGGGGTAAAGAAAGACAGATGCCTGCAGACCTGCTTCATGCTTGTGAAGCAGACTCTCTCTTTTTTTTATTTTTTATTTGTAAAAAGGAAACATTGACAAAACCATAGGATAAGAGGGGTACAGCTTCACACAATTCCCACCACCAGACCTCCATATACCAACCCCTCCCCTGATAGCTTTCCTACTCTTTAACCCTCTGGGAGTATGGACCCAAGATCATTGTGGGATGTAGAAGGTGGAAGGTCTGGCTTCTGTAATTGCTTCCCCCCTGAACATGGGCAATGACAGGTAGATCCATACTCCCAGCCTATCTCTCTCTTTCCCTAGTGGGGAAGGGCTGTAAGGAAGCGGGGCTCCAAGGCACATTGGTGGGGTTGTCTGTCCAGGGAAGTCTGATCGCATCCTGCTAGCATCTGGAACCTGGTGGCTGAAAAGAGACTTAATATACAAAGCCAAACAAATTGTTGGTCAATTTTTGTACCTAAAGGCTAGAATAGTGCAGGTGAAGCGTTGGGGAGGGGGGGGGGGTCCTCCATTTTGTAGATGGCTAGTAGGCATATTTTAGTTATATTCCAAAGGGCCTGTAGCTATATTAGTGTGTTTTTTGTTGTTGTTTGTTTGTTTATTTGTTTACCTGAGCCTGAAGTCTGATATGCAGGTGAATCCTAATTATTGTCTGGGGAGATGATGTCATGGCTGGAAAAAAGGACCAGAAAGCTGGAATAGAGAAGAGAGTAGCTCCCTAATAGGGGAAAGAGGTATAAATATTACTGTAAACCCCATCAATTTGATGTAATCTGGGGCCCATAATTAGCTTAGGAGCCTGTGTGACCTCTCCATCCCTCTAGATCTGAACTCACATTCTGTGGTCATGAGTAGGAACATTCTATGCTGCCCCAGTAGCGACCCATCTTCCTCAGGTGTAGCATAGAGTATGATGTCCATCCTCCCTTCAGAAGATGGAACATTCTCTACCATTGTTGATCCAGATTGAGGGCAAGGTCCTATGGGGGCCCACAAAGGGGTCTATTTTGTTGTTCCTGATAGAGAAGACCAGAAAAAATGGAGAGAGGGATTTATTTGAGGTCTAGGCCCATCAAGTCTGTTTGGGAGTCTCAAGACTCCCTCATTAGGGCCCCAGCTGGTGGAATGGCCTGATAGTGAATAAAGAGTGATCGTTAAAGTATGCCAGTCTCTTATTCAACTTTTGCATTCCTTGCTTTGCTAAGTGAGGTTAGCTTTGGAGTGAGTGAGAGAACTGTAATAGGAAGTAGGTGAGGAGGGTATCTAAGTCTAAGTGGACACTATTTCATCATGAACTTGATACTGACTCACTAAAGACTATTGTGTATTTTTGCTTTCAGGTATATATTTCGCCCTAATTTATAGATACATGTGAACATATGCTCTATCTTACAGGACCTGGCCTATATCTATGTTTTGGGACTTTGTTAGGAAGTGAACCTCCTGGAATGGAATTAGAGACTACCATGAAAGGAAAGGTCTCACCCAAGTGATGAGGGTGAAGGGTTGGCAATCCATGCCTGATGAGTCTGTACACAGTCTGAGGTGAAGCATGCTGAGATGGTCCTTGTTGCATTGATTAGGTTGGAAGTGGATTCTCATTTGTTGCTCTTGTTGTTTTATTGTTGTAGTTATTATTGTTGTTATTGATGTCGTCGTTGTTGGATAGGACAGAGAGAAATGGAGAGAGATGGGGAAGACATAGAGGGGGAGAGAAAGACAGACACTGGCAGACCTGCTTCACTGTTTGTGAAGCAACCCCCTGCAGGTGGGGAGCCAGGGGCTCGAACCGGCATCCTTAGGCCAGTCTTTGTGCCATGTGCGCTTAACCCACTGCGTTACCACCCGACTCCCAAAAAGTACTGATTTTAAAAAACTTTTAAGTTAAAAGTGCTATACAGAAAACAAACAAAAATGGTCCATAAGTATTCTCCTTTCTTTTTGAAGGAATTATGATGCATCGCTGTCATTAGCCAGTCTTTAATTATTAAACTCAAATAGCCAATTGCAACAGTATCTTTGGCCAAACTGCACAGAAGACTTGGCAGGAAGCACAAAGGAGGACAGAACAAGGCCAACATTCAGCTGATATTTTATCAACATCGGATATTTGAACAACAATTTAAGAAATGTGGTATATTTTTTCGAGGCTTTTGGAAGTGACTTAGTACAACAGATGAATAATTAAGAGAAGGCAGGAAGGAGCCAGGTGGTGACACATCTGGTAAGTGCTCACATTACAATATGCAAGGAAGAAGAGTCAAGCCCTTAGTCACTACCTGCAGGGGGAAAGCTTCATTAGTGGTGAAGCAAGGCTGTAGGTATCTTTCTTTCTTTTTCCCTCTCTATCTCCCCTTCCCCTCTCAATTTATTTCTGTCTTTATCCAATAATAAATAAATGCATAAATAAAAGATAGGAATAATACACATGATAATGATAGTAGAATAGCAAACACATACTACTTCCTGTTTCTGGGGACCAATACACTTACATGCCTGAATGAATTTAGTTTCACAATCACTGAGTTAAGTAGGAATTATTATTGCCACCATCATACAGATGAGGAAAATGAGTCACAGAGAGGTTAAGTAATCTGCCCAAGCTCACAGCAGTTAGTTAGTGGCAGTTGAAACTTCACATAATCAGGTTCTTAATCACTAATTGCAAGTTCACTACAGTTCTGTCAGTGATTATAAATTTTTTGTTGTAATTTAAGGACCTGATGTAAAACTAAATTTGAACTTTTCCCCAAGTCTCAAATATCCCAGAGTGTTTTCTTGGGAAATTAGACCACAGATAAACTTCAATCAGACAATTGTTTCACTCATAATTACCATGATCCAAATCCTTATCTGACACAGCTTGCAGGCAGCCTGATTAAGTAGCAGCCTGAATGAATAAGCCAGGTCTACTTTAAGAAATGCTTCTTTTGTTTCTGGGTGTGATAGTTTTCCTCAATTAAATTATTCAACAAACATAAAGAACAACTATTATATGCCAGCCATTATTCCAGGTCCTTGACCTACGAGGTCAGCAAATGGTATTGTTTATCCATCCTGAGATATGTGGTGTGTGTGTGTATGTGTGTTTTTTAAAATATTTTATTTATTTTTTAATGAGAAAAATATGAGGAGAGAAAGAAAAACTCAGACATCACTCTGGTATATGTGCTACCAGGGATTGAATTTAGGACCTCCTGCATGAGAGTTCAATGTTTTATCACCTGTGCCATCTCCCAGACCACATCCTGAGTTCATCTAGGGCTTAGTCTCTACTGGATTCAAGACCCTGACTCCGATGCAAATAACTAAGCATAGATAGAGAGAAAAAGGTAAGGATTTAGGGGTGAACCAGAGGCATGCCAGTATTAAGGCTTAAGGAATTAGAGGGAGACCAGCTGAAGAATATGAAATGGCAGAAAGTTGACCAGTAAGAAACTCTGAGAGTGTTATAAAGTCCAAGTAAAAAACTTTTATCAAAGGGAGAAAAAGGTCAGTTGTATCAAACCCTCCAAAGACTGAGAATTTTACTGCTGGATCTAGCAAGGTGGAGATCATGTAGTGAACTTGAGAAACACAGTGCTAGAAATGAAAGTCTGTACAGAATGGTTTTAAGAGAGAATGAGAATAAAGAATTAAAGTTGGGAGTCGGGCAGTAGCACAGCAGGTTAAGCGCATGTGGTGCAAAGCACAAGGATCAGCTTAAGGATCCTGGTTCGAGCCCCCAAAGTCACTTAACAGGAGGTGAAGCAGGTCTGCAGGTGTCTATCTTTCTCTCCCCTTTTCTGTCTTCCCCTCCTCTCTCCATTTCTCTCTGTCCTATCTAACAATGATGACATCAGTAACTACAACAACAATAAAAAAGGCAACAAAAGAGAAAATAAATAAATAAAAAGAAAAAAATTAAAAAATTATTTTAAAAAAAAGTCAGAGATATCAACTATATTTTTTTCCTGCTAAGTTAGAAGCAAAAATGGCATCTTGTAGAGAGGGTCAGGTTCTGTGGAGCGGTATTATTTTTCATTTAAGATAGAATACATAATAGTGTAGGAATAAGTGCTGATGAAATGGGATAAGAAGTTTGCGAGAAAAATGTTAGACGCAGAGGAAAGAGTTGTTGGGGTATCATTCTTGACTATACAAAAGAGGAGTTTTCTTAGGTGCACCTATAGTTATTGCCACATATAAATAGGAAGTAAGAAGAAATAAATAATAGTAGATCTAGAGGGGAACATTCTAGTTCTCCTTTTAAGTTCATTTTCTCTTGAAGCTGGAAATAAGCTCGTCAGCTTTGAGCAAAGATGAGGACCCTTTCTTGGAGTGAGAGATGTGTGAAGAAAGGAAAAGGTACAAGATGGAAATCTGAACTGTATTTGTTTTGGGCTAGGTATTTGTACAAGACTTGAGTGGGAAGGGACTTAAGAGAACTTTTTATTGATGTGGTGAATGACATTGACTGACTTACATATGTTGAACCAACCTTGCATTCCTGGGATAAATCCCACTTGGTTGTGATGAACAATCTTTTTGATGTGCTGTTGTATCCAGTAGGCCAAGAACTTGTTTAATATTTTGGCATCTGTGTTCATCAGAGATATTGGTCTGTAGTTTTCCTTTTTTGTTGTGTCCCTATCTGCTTTTGGTATCAGGGTGATGTTGGCTTCACAGAAGGTGGAAGGGAGTATTCCTGTTTCTTCGATCTTATGGAAAAGCTTTAGAAGTATGGGTACTAATTGTTTCCTGAAGGTTTTGTAGAAATCGTTTGTGAAGCCATCTAGTCCAGGACTTTTGTTGTTGGGGATTTATCCCAGGAATGCAAGATTGGTTCAACATACATAAGTCAATCAATGTCATTCACCACATCAATAAAAGCAAAGCCAAAAACCACATGATTATCTCAATAGATACAGAGAAAGCCTTTGACAAAATCTAACACCCATTCATGCTCAAAACCCTACAAAAAATGGGAAAAGATGGGAAATTCCTCAAGATAGTGGAATTCATATATAGCAAACCTACAGCCAACATCATACTCAATGGACAGAAGCTGAAAGCATTCCCCCTCAGATAGGGGACTAGACAGGGCTGTCCACTGTCACCAGTACTCTTCAACATAGTGTTAGAAGTCCTTGCCATAGCAATCAGGCAAGAGAAAGAAATCAAAGGAATACAGATTGGAAGGGAAGAAGTCAAGCTCTCACTATTTGCAGACGATATGATAGTATACATAGAAAAACCTAAAGAATCCAGCAGAAAACTACTGGAAGTTATTAGGCAATATAGCAAGGTGTCAGGCTACAAAATCAATGTACAAAAATCAGTGGCATTTCTTTATGCAAACACTAAATCTGAAGAAGAAGACATCCAGAAATGTTGGGACTATGTGTAAGCCTGATATAGCTTAGGGAGAACTACCCCCGTCCTTGGATGGAGGTCTGAGAAGATACCCTCCTGGTGAGTCTCTCTCAACTGAGGTGAGCAAAAGGGGGGTAACTCAGACTTAGTTCTTCCCTTCTTGACTCTCAGGCCCACAGAAACCCCAATACTTCTCCCCATTAACTGCAGGCAACATGGCCACCTACTTTAAGATTCACTTACTCAAAGTCACCTTTTGATCACAGAAGAACACACCTTATCACACACTCCTAGCAGTGCCCCTTGAATGTCCTCAATTTGCATCAAACCTTGCTTATCTTCTCTCTGTCTTGCCTTAACTGGTTCAACCCCTCTACTCCCCTCAAACGCCTTTGGGTAATTAAATGCCTGCATCAGGAGACTAATTTTCTTGACCTTTATATCTGCATTATGTATGCTTGTCATACCAGCCCCCTAACACAGGGGCAAGTAACCTTTAAGAAACCTGTAATTTCTGACATATTGTAATAATAATTCCCTTTGTTTGGTTTTCTATTTAACTCATGTCCACCTGCTAATAAACGAGATCTGAGCGTGCTGCAGGTCTCCCCAGTGTCTTTACTCTAGAAAGAACTGGTCCATTACCTTTTCCCTAGATATCACCCCACCAGAGACCCCGACACAGATATCACTCCCATTCACTGTTGCAGCTAAATTAATAAAATACCTAGGAATAAAGCTAACCAAAGAAGTGAAAAACTTGTATACTGGAAACTATGAGTCACTATTCAAATAATAGAAACTGATACCAAGAAATGGAAAGACATCCCATGCTCATGGATTGGAAGAATAAATATCATCAAAATGAATATTCTCCCCAGAGCCATATACAAATTTAGTGCGATACCCATCAAAGTACCACCAAACTTCTTTAAGAGAATAGAATAAACACTACAATCATTTATCTGGAACCAGAAAACACCTAGAATTGCCAAAACCATCTTCAGGAAAAGAAACAGAAATGGAGGCATCACACTCCCAGACCTCAAACTTTATTATAAAGCCATCATCATCAAAACAGCATGGTACTAGAACAAAAATAGGCACACAGACCAGTGGAAGAGAATTGAAAGCCCAGAACTAAACCCCCACACCTATGGACATCTAATCTTTGATAAGGGGACCCAAAGTATTAAATGGAAGAAGGAGGCTCTCTTCAATAAATGGTGCTGGGAAAACTGGGTTGTAACATGCAGAAGAATGAAACTGAACCACTTTATCTCACCAGAAACAAAAATCAACTCCAAATGGATTAAAGACCTGGATGTTAGAGAGGAAAACATTGGTAAAACACTTTCCACCTAAACCTCAAGGACATCTTTGATGAAACAAACCCAATTGCAAGGAAGACTAAAGTAGAAACAAACCAATGGGACTATATCAAATTGAAAATCTTCTGCACAGCCAAAGAAACTATCACACAAACAAAGAGACCCCTCACAGAATGGGAGAATATCTTTACTTGCCATACATCACACAAGAGACTAATCGCCAAAATATACAAAGAGCTCAGCAAACTTAGCACCAAAAAGCAAATGACCCCATCCATAAATGGGCAGAGGATATGAACAGAACATTCACTCCAGAGGAGATCCAAAAGGCTAACAAACATAGGAAAAACTACTCCAGGTCACTGATTGTCAGAGAAATGCAAATAAAGACAACATTGAGATACCACCTCACCCCTGTGAGAATGGCATACATCAAAAAGGACAGCAGCAACAAATGATGGAGAGGCTGTGGGGAAAGAGGAACCCTTTTGCACTGCTGGTGGGAATGTAAATTTGTCCAGCCTCTGTGGAGAGCTGTCTGAAGAACTCTCACAAGGCTAGACATGGACCTTCCATATGACCCAATAATTCCTCTCCTGGGGTTATACCCCAAGGACTCCATAACACCCAACCAAAAAGATGTGTGTACGCCTATGTTCATAGCAACACAATTCATAATAGCTAAAACCTGGAAGCAACCCAGGTGCCCAACAACAGATGAGTGGCTGAGAAAGCTGTGGTTTATATACATAATGGAATACTATGCAGCTACTAAGAACAATGAACTCAATTTCTCTGACCCATCTTGGATGGAGGTAGAAGGAATTACGCTAAGTGAGCTACGTCAGAAAGATAAAGATGAGTATGAGATGATCCCACTCATCAACAGAAGTTGAGAAAGAAGATCAAAAAGGGAAACTAAAGGCAGGATCTGACTAAATTGAAAGTAGGGCACCAAAGTAAAAACGCTGTGCTGAGAGGGAGGTGGACATAAGGCTTCCTGGGCCGGCGGGGGGGGTGGGGTGGAGGTAGGTGGGTGGGATGGGACAAAATCTTTTGGTGATGGGAATGGTGTTTATGTACACTCCTAGTAAAGGGTAGTCGTGTAATTGATATGCAGACTCTCTCAAAAGCCTAGACCAAGTAGATCAGTAGCAACCAGTGGCACAGCTATATACAAGATACTGGGTATTATACAGCAAACCCTAACTAAAGGACACCCTACTAGGGAAAGAGAGAGGCAGACTGGGAGTATGGACTGACCAGTCAACACCCATGTTCAGCTGGGAAGCAATTACAGAAGCCAGACCTCCCACCTTCTGCAACCCCCAAAGACCCTGGGTCCATGCTCCCAGAGGGATAGAGAATGGGAAAGCTAGCAGGGGAGTGGAGGGGATATAGAGATTGGGTGGCGGGAATTGTGTGGAGTTGTACCCCCCCATCCTATGATTTTGTTAATGTCTCCTTTCTTAAATAAACAAATAAATTCTTTAAAAAAGAGAACTTTCAGGATAGTGTAGCTTTATCTGTCTTGTCAGTGGTAGGTGGGCCAAACAATGCTTGCATATGTCAAAATCATCAAACTACACATTTATTTTCTGTACATTTCATTGAGTATAAATTATACATCAATCTAACAAGGAAAAGAAGAGGCAGAGGAGAAAACTGATGTACAATTGTGGAACAGTGACTTGAATAGAGCAGTATGATACTGAAGGCCTACTTGAAATGGTCATTAGTTCAGTAAAAAAAACACTTCAGAGCTCAATATAAAAGATAAATTTGGAGATTCATCTCCATGGGCATGGGAAATGAAAGAAAGAATAAACAGATTGAAAACACATTACAAAAGAGAAACTTCTACAAGGTCAAAAAGGAAACCAAGCAATTGTGATAAGAGATTTTCATAACACATATCTAACAAAAGGATGTCAGACATCTATAAAAACAGTATTACTCTTGAGCAAAAAAAAAAAAAGCAGTGCAGCAAAAAAAAAAAAAAGGGCAAAAATTCTGAACAGTTTTCTTTAAAAAGCACACAGATGCTCAAAGGTATATGTAAAATGCTCCACTTCACTTATTATAGGGCTTCAGGTCCTAACAACCTGAAGTGAAAAGAAGACTCAGGAATAGTGTCCCTGCAGACAGGGAAGTCTTAAATGCAACTCCAAATGAAGCCTTGAGAGTCTTTTTATTGGTACTTTATATAGTTATATAGTGCAAAGTAAATTAGCCAAGTATAAACAATTTGGAGAGATGTATGCTCTATAAGACTGCCACAGAGTATGTTCTACATGACTCCCACCCTGTACCAAGATCTCACTGTACAGACATTATGTTACCAATATGACATATTTTAGTATACTTATTGTCCACCCAGTTATCCTGGCTCTTTGCTTAGTGAGACGTGGTTATTATCAGAAATTATAGTTCAGGCACTTTTTGCCCATGACAACTTTTGCTCAAGACCCTCCTTTTCCTACTGATAGTCATTTATAGGGCCCTTCCATTCATTGTTGTCATGTATCATTAGAGAAATGTAAATTAAAGCCATGAAATACTACTTTATGTGGGTGTTTACAGCCTATATTAATAAAACAGGAAATGACAAATGTTGGTGAGGATGTAGAGAAAAAGGAACTCTGGTACACTGTTGATAGGGATGCAAACTAGCACAGTCCCTGTGAAAAACAGTATGTAAAGTGATTAAATAAAGATGGAAATACTTTATGACCCAGAATTACTATTCCTGGGCATACACACAAAAAACATGAGAACACTAATTCAGAAGATATATGTATTCCTATGTTCATAGCTGCACTACTTATGATAGCCAAAATAAGGAAACAGCCTAAATGCTCAATGGAGATAACTAGATAAGTTATGGAATATAACTTTAGTGGCACACAACTATGGAAAGAGAGAGAAATAAAAAATATGATCAGTTGGTGGGGCAGGTTAAATGCACCTAGTGTAAAGTGCAAGGACCAGTGTAAGGATCCTGGTTTAAGCCCCTGGTTCCCCACCTGCAGGGCGGTCACTTCACAGATGGTGAAGTAGGTCTGCAGGTATCTATCTTTCTCTCCCCCTCTCTGTTTTCCCCTCCTCTCTCAATTTCTCTCTGTCCTATTCGACAATAACGTCAATAACAACAACAATGATAAGCAGCAAGAACAACAAATGGAAAAATATAGCCTCCAGGAGCAGTGGATTTGTATTGTAGGCACTGAGCCCCAGCAATAACCCTGGAGGCAATTAATTAACTAATTAATTAAAGAATCAGTTGGGACAAAATGTTTTTATGAATCTGAAGGCTATTATCTTAAGTGAAATAAGTAAAGAAATAAATGACAATTTCCAGATGGTTTTACTCATATAGGAGTATAGATAACTAAAGCAAATGAATTGGCAATGATAACCAGTGGTAACTATGCCTCAGATTTTCTAAGAACTATAATGGGCATTGTGAAGTGAGACATAGGACTTTGGTGGAGAAAGTAGTGACTTATAGATAGCATGTGTGGGTATGTTATTATACCTCTCAAATATTATAATTCTATAAAAACACTGTTAAATCACTAACTAAAAAATACCTATGTGGGGTATTGTTTGTCTATCACATTCATATGCGCAGGTGTAGGGCAGAGTTGTATTAGTTCCGGGATATGATTTTGCCCAGCTGGTAGCAAGTTGTAGAAGAGATGTACAAGGAGGCAGAGCCAAGATGGCGACTGGAAAGTAGCAGCACCCATGGGCTCTGACATCAACTGCTGGAAAGCCTTGAAATCCTGGCCTTCAGCGGGACAAGCAAGGAGGCATCCTAAACGTGGACCAGTGAGGTGATTATAATTCAATTTGGGTTAAAAATTAGAGCAAAAAGAAAGGAAATTTTTTTATTATTTCTCTCAGCCCCCCACTCCCCATAACCAGACCTGGGGATAGGGAGCTGCTGCTAGCAGGCTCCCCATTGAGCTCCTTTCTTTACCAAGATTCCTAGCCCACTGGGGTGCCATTAAACCCTGCTTCCAAATTTCTAGGCTATTATTGTTTTTCCTCTGAGTAAGGGACTTAGACCCATTCAGTGTGACAATCAGCTAATCAAGCAAGCCACACCCAGCCTGGGAAAGACTGCTTGAAAGGTTTTTTTTTTTCTCTTTTCTCATTTGTTTTGTATTGTGTTGTCTTTCTCAATCAGCTGTCTAGACTCAGTGTACATAGGCTAACTGGGAACTGTCCAAGCTGCAGACCCACTGCTTAGGCTTTTTACTCTGTTCTGTTTTACAAATACTATTATATATACACGCATATCCCTTCCCCCTGGCTCAGGTTGACCAAAATTAACTCTTAGTATACTTTCCATTGCTAGGTGACAAGAATTATCAACCACTGTGAGAGAAACTTGTCTCACTTTTCATACCTCCTCTATACACTATCGCTCTTTTCCCACCTCCAAGCCAATTAAAAAAAAATACAACTCTCCTTTCACTGCTTTTTTTTTCTGTTTCCTTCTTTTCTTTTTTCTTTTCTCTCTTTTTTTCCTGTCTTCCTTTCTCCCTTCCTCCTCCCTGTGCCTTCTGAATTCACTGATACTTATTTGTAAATTATTTCAGGGAAAAAGTCTGACTCAGAGCAGACTCTATTTGTGTGTGTCTCTGATCTACTTCCCCTCTTGCTACCCCTAGAATCTACAGTGGACAGTAGATTTGCATAATTGTCTATTCCTGCTATCCCTTTTTTCCTTTCTCGTTCTTTTTCATTTAGATTTGGTTGCTATTTTTTCTTGAACTGGAGACATTGTGGGACTAACTGGTATTGGTTAAACTGCTTCAGTCACTGCTTTAGTTACTATTGTAATTTCTGAGGGTGATGATTGCATTTGTCATAAAGGTATTTAGTATAGTGTGGCTTGTACATAAAACAAAGCAACTGAGGAACAACAGAACATAAAAATAAAAAACACATTAAAAATGGGTAGATAAAGACCAAATAAAACTGCTAATACAATGAATGAATACAAGAGCCTAGAAGAAACTACAAATCAGCCAGAAGTAACCATAGATAAGAAAAGCATGCAAGCAATAATAAATTTATTAATCACAGAAATGAAAACAACTTTGGAGGAAAGGAATAGCAGTATTAGGGAAACAACAGATGAGACCCTCAAGGAAAATGCTAACTACCTTGAGGCCTATGGAGAACTGAAAGCTGAAATAGCTGTAATGAAGAAAGCAGCCAAGGGAAGGGAAAGCAGACTAGCAGAAGCAGAAAATAGAATTAGCCAGACAAAGGATGAGCTAGAGAAAACTAAGAAAGAGATGAAAGAGCTCAAAAAGAGATTGAGAGACACTGAAAGCAACAGCTGGGATGATCTCAAAAGAAGTAACATTCGTATAATTGGCCTGCCAGAGGAATAAAGAGAGGAACGGGAAGCAAGCATTCTAGAGGAAATTTTAGAAGAAAACTTCTCAGACCTGAACAACAGAAAGGACATTAAGATCCAAGAGGCTTAGAGAGTCCCAAACAGAATCAACCCACACCTGAAGACACCAAGACACATCATAGTCACAATGAAAAGAAGTAAGGATAAAGAAAGGATCCTAAAGACTGCAAGAGAAAAACAAAAAGCCACATACAGGCGAAAACCCATAAGACTATCAGCAGACTTCTCCACCCAAACTCTAAAGGCCAGAAGAGAATTGCAAGATATCTATCAAGCCCTAAATGAAAAAGGGTTTCAACCAAGGATAATATATCCTGCTAGACTTTCTTTTTTTTTTCTGATTTATTTTTTTATTATTTTTTTATTGCTTCCCCGTATTTTATTATTTTATTATTTTTTTTTTAATTTCTTTCTTGGGGAATTAATGCTTTACATTCAACAGTAAATACAATAGTTTTTACATGCATAACATTCCCCAGATTCCCATCTAACAATACAACCCCCACTATTTCATTCATCATCTTTCATGGACCTGTATTCTCCCCAGCCACCCACCCACCTCAGAGTCTTTTACTTTGGTGTAATATGCCAAATCCAGTTCAGGTTCTAATTGTGTTTTCTTTTCTAATCTTGTTTTTCAACTTCGGCCTGAGAGTAGAGCATCCCATATTCATCCTTCTGTTTCTGACTTATTTCATTCAACATGATTTTTTCAAGGTCCATCCAAGATCGGCTGAAAATGGTGAAGTCACCATTTTTTACAGCTGAGTAGTATTCCATTGTGTATATAGACCACAACTTGCTCAGCCACTCATCTGTTGTTGGACACCTGGGTTGCTTCCAGGTTTTGGCTATTACAAATTGTGCTGCCAAGAACATATGTGTACACAGATCTTTTTGGATGGATGTGTTGGGTTCCTTAGGATATATCCCCAGGAGGGGAATTGCAGGATCATAGAGTAGGTCCATTTCTAGCCTTCTGAGAGTTCTCCAGACTGTTCTCCACAGAGGTTGGACCAATTTACATTCCCACCAGCAGTGCAGGATGGTTCCTTTGACCCCACACCCTCTCCAGCATTTGCTGCTGTTACCTTTTCTGATGTATGACATTCTGACAGGAGTGAAGTGATATCTCATTGTTGTCTTGATTTGCATTTCTCTGACAATCAGAGACTTGGAGCATTTTTTGATGTGTTTCTCGGCCTTTTGGATCTCTTCTGTAGTGAATATTCTGCTAGACTTTCATTCAAACTAGATGGAGTCATCAAAACCTTCTCAGACAAACAACAGTTAAAGGAAGCAATCATCACCAAACTGGCCCTGAAAGAGGTTCTAAAAGACCTCTTATAAACAAGAATATTACTATAATACTTGCAACATATCAAATAAAAACTTGTTAAACAATGGCATTACAACACATTAAATCCATAATATCATCAAATGTCAATGGCTTAAACTCACCCATCAAAAGGCTCAGAATGGGAGGATGGATCAGAAAACATAAACCAACCATATGCTGCTTGCAAGAATCCCACTTGACCCAACAAGATAAACACAGACTTAAAGACAAAGGATGGAAAACTATCCAGCAGGCTAATGGGCCACAAAAAAAGGCAGGAACAGCCATTCTCATCTCTGACACAACAGATTTTAAATTAAATAAAGTAATAAAAGCTAGGCAAGATCATTACATAATGATTAAAGAAACAATCATCCAAGAAGATATAACAATTATTAACATCTATGCACCCAATGAGGGACTACCTAAATACATCAAGCACCTTCTCAAATAACTTCAAAAATACATCAATAGTAATACAATAATAGTGGGAGACTTTAACACCCCATTCTCACACTTAGACGGATCAACAAAGCGGAGAATCAACAAAGAAACAAGAGAATTAAATGAAGAGATGGACAGACTAGACCTCTTGGACATTTTCAGAGCTCTTCACTCCAAAAAATTAGAATACACATTCTTTTCAAATCCACACAACACATACTCAAGGATAGACATGTTAGGCCATAAAGACAGCATCAGTAAATTCAAGAGCATTAAAATCATCCCAAGCATCTTCTCAGACCACAGTGGAGTAAAACTAACATTTATCAACAAATACAAAATTATTAAAATGCACCAATCACAGACAAAGAAATCGAAACTATTATTAAGAATATCCCCAACAACAAAAGTCCTGGACCAGATGGCTTCATAAATGAATTCTACAAAACCTTCAGGAACAGTTAATACCCATACTCCTAAAGCTTTTCCATAAGATCGAGGAAACAGGGACACTCCCTTCCACCTTCTATGAGGCGAACATCACTCTGATACAAAAGCAGATATGGTCACAACAAAAAAGGAAAACTACAGACCAATATCTCTGATGAACATAGATGCTAAAATATTAAACAAGATCTTGGCCAACCGGATACAGCAACATATCAAAAAGATTGTTCATCACGACCAAGTGGGATTTATCCCAGGAATGAAAGGCTGGTTCAACATACATAAGTCAATCAATGTCATTCACCACATCAATAAAAGCAAAGCCAAAAACCACATGATTATCACAATAGATACAGAGCAAGCCTTTGACAAACTCCAACACCCATTCATGCTCAAAACTCCACAGAAAATGGGAATAGACAGGAATTCCGCAAGATAGTGGAATCCATATATAGCAAACCTACAGCCAACATCATACTCAATGGACAGAAGCTGAAAGCATTCCCCCTCAGATCAGGGACTAGATAGGGCTGTCCACTGTCACCATTACTCTTCAACATAGTGTTGGAAGTTTTTGCCATAGCAATCAGGCAAGAGAAAGAAATCAAAGGAATACAGATTGGAAGGGAAGAAGTCAAGCTCTCACTATTTGCAGATGATATGATAGTATACATAGAAAAACCTGAAGAATCCAGCAGAAAACTACTGGAAGTTATTAGGCAATATAGCAAGGTGTC
Organism: Erinaceus europaeus; assembly: GCF_950295315.1. NCBI lineage: Eukaryota > Metazoa > Chordata > Mammalia > Eulipotyphla > Erinaceidae > Erinaceus > Erinaceus europaeus. The sequence continues at coordinate 34,555 of NW_026648000.1, read as the reverse complement.
AGGCTACAAAATCAATGTACAAAAATCAGTGGCATTTCCTTATACAAACACTAAATCTGAAGAAGACATCCAGAAATCACTCCCATTCACTGTTGCAGCAAAATCAATAAAATACCTAGGAGTAAAGCTGACCAAAGAAGTGAAAGACTTATATACTGAAAACTATTAGTCACTATTCAAGGAAATAGAAACTGATACCAAGAAATGGAAAGATATCCCATGCTCATAGATTGGAAGAATAAATATCATGAAAATGAATTTTCTCCCCAGAGCCATATACAAATTTAATGCAATACCCATCAAAGTTCCACCAAGCCAGACCTTCCACCTTCTGCAACCTACAACGACCCAGGATCCATACTCCCAGAGAGATATAGAATGGGAAGGCTATCAGGGGAGGGGGTTGGATATGGAGATCGGGTTATGGGAATTGTGCGGAATTGTATTCCTCTTATTCTATGGTTTTGTTAATGTCTCCTTTCTAAATTGAAAAAAAATGAAAAAAAAAACTGCAGGCCATTTCAACTATATTTTTATCCAGCATCCCTCTATAAAGTGCTACCCTTATTTTTGTCTATTCTGCAATAAATAATCATTCTATCATTTATGAAATTACTTCTATTATAGGATTTGTGAAAACTCCATATTTTTTTGCAAGTTCATTAATTTCATAGTAAAATTTTTATTAAATATTACATTTTTTCAAAGCTCAAAAAAAAAAAAAAGAAGAGATGTACAAGACAATACTTATGATTGACCATAGTGACTATAGTTTTCAAATTAGGTCTTTGTAGTGTTGATTAAATATCAAATATACTACCAAATGGTAATACATACCACTGCTATCCCATATATTTTAGAGAAAACACTTTTTTGTTGTTGATGATGATCTGCCTTGTAATCAACATCACCGATGCCTGTAATCATCTCTGATTGCATCTTATTCTGTAAAATTTATTCAAATGCTCTTTAGTGATATCTTATTCTGAGTAAAAACTCTCCTTTGAGAGGACAGGGAGAAATACATTATTCAGCACATGCACATTTTCTGGCTGTGTCACACAAGTCAATGACACAGTCACCTTTGCTCTCCTAGTATTCAGGAATGAATACTGCCATTGCCATCCACCAAATTGTCCTTATGTACATGAAGTTAATAGTGATCCAAAGGAATATTATTCCATGAGTGAAAACAAGTCACCCATGACTGTATACCATCTTAACATAAACATTTTAGCTAATCTCCAAATACTACCAAAATTATAGTCTTCCAGACTGACAATTTAATCAGAAATTAAACTTCAAGCAATCTTGTTATCAGTGAATTACACTTTACATTTGAATTCTTCCCATCTTATCTCCTTCAGTAATGAAAGATTTTGCATAAAGGTGGATTGTTGAGAAACTCCTAAGAGAAAGCATTTAGTCTTAGGCCTGATGGTCTTGGTGACCTCCTCTCTACTGAAGAATACAACCATAGTTCCCTGCTCCTCTGTAGAATCTGCAAACACAGTTCAGGACTACCTTCCAACACAGCTGGCAATGAGCAGTTTGAAATAACATGTACACTGAAAGATTAAGCTATTTTCAAAAGGAAAGTAGAGGAACAAAGAGATAGTGTACCTGGTGGACACAACTTACTAGGCACAAGGACTTGGGTCTGAGCCCCAGGACTGTTGTTTTGCGCGGGCTATGTTGTTTTCACTGGGCTGGCTTCACGGGCGGGTAACAGACGACCAGGGACTCATGCTTGAGCTGTACGCAGTATCTCTTTATTCATGCAGGACGCAGCACAATCTAAGCCGAGCTAAGCTAAACTCAAGGTAAAGTACTCTAAAACTCACAATGCTGTCTTTATATATACTTCCCAAGTAGGGTGGAAACAGGATGTGACATAGAGAGGGTGGAGAGAAAAGTGACTGGTGAAAATCAGGGTGTGACAAAGAAGGGATCAGGGTGTGACAAGGAGGGGGGGTGGAGCAAAAACATATCATGAAACAGTGGGGATTGAACCAATGCCCTGGAGGGAGGTGCTTATTAACAGCGGTTATGTAAATAGAATGAAGTGGTTATGTAAATAGAATAGTGTTAAGCAGGGGGGATTTAAACCAAATGAAACAGAAGGGGTCTCATGCATACCAACAATTCCCCCTTCCTTTTTAACTAATGGCCATTGTGGGGTGAACAGAAACGTATATGGTACAGGCATTTTCAAAAGAACTGGCATAAGACATGGAAAACAAAATAGGTGAGCAGCAATAACCAATGTGATGTCAAGGGGAACGTTTCTTGGGAGTAAAAATATCTACCTAGGAATAGTTCATGCTCTAGGTCTCAGCACAGAGAAATAATAATAATGAGAAATTAGGCAAGGATAAGTTGAATAAAGTCTTCTCTCCCCCACCCCCACTCTTTTCCTCCCTCCCCTATCAATTTCTCTCTGTCCTGCAAGTTAAAAAAATAATAAAACAAAAAACTCTGCCAGGTGCAATGGATTCCTTATGCAGGCACAAAGCTCCAGAAATAACTCTAGTGGCCAACAAAAAAAATTGCATTTATCTGTTGAGATATTATTCAAAGCACTGAGGATTCCATGAAGTATAAGACCATAAGCTTCTGTGCTCATAAGGGAAACAGAAAAATTGATAAGGACCGGAGAATAACTCAGTAGGTAGGGAGTGCATCTTGCCATGTATGTGGTCCAGGGTCAAACTCTGACACCACATGGAAGGTGCTATGGGACTAGACGAAGCTCCTGTGCTGTGGTATCTCCCCCTTTCCATCTGAATGCAAAAGTAATCCAGGGGTAAGGAAACAATACACATATTAGATCCTGACTCTGTAAAAAAAAAAAAAAAAGAAAGAAAAAGAAAGAAAATTTCAGAAGTTGATGCATAGACAGCATAGTATCATGGTGATATATAGTATGAAGAGAATAAAGTAGAACAAGGGAATATAGAATGACTAGCATGTCAGATTCAGTAAGGTAGTCAAGGGTAATGTGATAAACAGATTATTCAAAGAATATATTTGAGTTTCCATTCCAATTATTCAGGTAGTACTGACATTGTTTATTGTTTCTCCCTAACCCTGGGAACTTTTTACACATAGAGTTCATAGAAGGGAAGTGAGCCTCCTATTTAAATACAAGCATCACAATGGGCATTTTTGACGTAGGAACAACAAACAAAATAAAAGGCCTTTAATTTTTTCCCTCTGCATTTATTTCTACATGTTGAAATATAATAGCTGAGGAATCAAAGGAAAAAAGAAGGCTTTTTTCACTCTGACAGTGTACATTTATAGACTTCTTGATTTTAATTAAGAATTTGGAAAATACTGTTATTTGGGCGAGAATGAATGGAAGGTCACTTTTGAGATAAAAGTTGAATGGATGGCGGTGGGGCAGAAACTTGGCTAGAGAAAGAGCATTCCAGAGGGAAAAGCTAGATCAAAAGTCATGTACTGACCCAGAGTTGCTTCCCTTGGTGTGCCTATCTCATTTATGTTGTGTAACATGGGGGAAGCCACTGAGTTCTCAGTGCCCTTTTCTCTTGAATACAGATGAAGATAGTTAAGACTCTGCTCATAGACTTGTGAAATTGTGTTGAAGTGTTCAAATTGTATTACTAATAACTAGAATTTAGAAATTATGGCTGTGAATAAACTTCTATAGAACTAGGATTTTGAGGAGACTGTGTGGTGTCACACCTGGCTGAGCACACATGTTACAGTGCACAAGCCCCTGGTCCCTTCATGCAGGCAGAAAGCTTTGCGAGTGGTGAAGCACTTGCAGGTGTCTCTCTGTCTCTGTCTCTCTCTCTGTCTCCCTCTTCCCTCTCCATTTCTGGCTTTCTCTATCCAATAAATAAATATAATTTAAAATATTTTTAAAAAATATTTTAAAAGAAGAATTAGGATTCCAGCCCTGGAACCTTCTTTTTTTTTTTTTTTTTTTTTGCTGAAGGGTGTGTATTTCATCTATTACTTACTATATGTATATTGTTGCTTACACACTCATTCATTCCTCACTGCTTATCAATTGCATTATTATTTATAGAAAATTGTCTTGTTATTCTCTATTCATGTCTAACAGATAGTTGTTGCCCATGAGCCCTCTGAACATCTGTCTATGAGCAGCTCAACTACTACATGAAGTAACCGAGTGTGTATTATGATTCTACACAAACTCAAATTATTCCTTGAAAAATTCACAGTAAAACATAGCTATCAACTACATTTCTCTTAATTCTGTTCAAAACAGTAAAGGATTAATATTTATCACCAGGATCTATGGTAAACACAGTCAACTGAGGCATTTTAAAAAAAGGTCAGCTTCAACAGTAAATTCACAAACAATAACTAAAAACCAATGGAAAAAAGGAATGATTAAATCTGTCTCCATTAACCAAGTAAAAGTAGATTTTTTTGAATTAGTGCTATGACTTGATAGCATAGCTCTTTTAAAAATAACAGGCCTGTAACAAAGAAAATTTTTAAATGCATTTGTTTTCTTGTTGCCTGCTTTGCTTAAGTTCCCATTAATATCTTCATTTCTCAGTCAAAATTGGAGTAAACTACATTTACTTTGCATTCTACAGAATATCATTAGCAAAAATGATTAACATTATCTGCATGACTGATTTTGACTAAATTCCACTTCATCTAAATATCTAATATATACATAACTATTAGATGGATGAGATAGTCAGATTTATCTTTTCAAATATCCTTTACTTAGTTTGCATTGCCTCTCACAACTCACTTTTCTATGCTCAGGTGGCTTAAAAGGACAGCAATTAAGAATAGAAAGACAAACAGAAATCAGAATTTGGACTGGGTTTGGTTTATTGCACCAAAGAAAAGAACTGTGGGGGTGGGGGGTGGCTTTTAGGTCCTGGTTCATGATGGTGGAGGAAGACTGTTGTTAAAATTTCGGACGGCTCCAGTTGGCCGGGTTAGCTTCACGGGCGGGTAACAGAGATGACCAGAGACTTACGGCTGGGCAGGGAAGCCGTACTTCTTTATTTAGGAACAACGATTCATAAACTAAACCAAACTAATCACCAAACAGAACTCTGCTGTCTCTTTGCAGCGGCGCAAGCACTCTCTCTTACTCTCGAACTCTGAAACTCTCCAACTCTGGAACTCTGAAACTCTCCAACTGTGGAACTCTCTCTTACTCTCGAACTCAGGAACTCAGGAACTCTGGCGGGGTTCCTTCTGGGCGGGGCCAAGCAGGCCCGCGAAACTAACTGGACTGATCTAATTCTCTCGGTGGGGGAGAACTAGAACCCAATGTAAAGCATACAACAGAAGACCTAGGCTGAGGGTGAAAGAATTTTGCAGAAAACTGAGAAATTTTACACAAGTACCAACAACCGTATTTATTGTAAATCATTATTCCTCCCAGTAAAAAAATAATAGCTTTTTTGATTGTGATACAATAATTAAATGTTATGCTAGTGGTTTAATTTGTGCCAAGCACTAACAATTTTACCTTTTGCATCATCTGTACAGATGAAAAAATTACATCATTTTAGTATTATTATGAAAACAAGACTAATGTTGTGGCTCTCCTTGAAAGGATTTTGGAATTCCCAGGGGGGTGCAGACACATCTATTTTATTACATATATGTTAGAAAAGTAAAAGTGACCTAAAATTATTTAATTATTTAACAGCTGTCCTTAGTTACTATTCTTAATGAAACTAAAAGTGCTTCTTCTGCGTACTGAAGTACCATGATTATGTTGAGAAAAAAACTATTATAGAATCAGTATTACACTTCCAAGCAAAATATGAATTTTTAAAAAACTTGTTTTACCAGTTACTTCATGGTTCTTCTGAATAGGTTGGAAATTAAATTAGCAAGTAGCATTTTTTTAATATCTCAGAATGAAATATGTCACCATTTTAGAACATAAATATACTTCAACAAGCTGATATTTGCAAATAATTGCTGCATGTTACTACAACATTATGAATGAGTAATATATTCATTAAAAGAGTGACATTGTAGTCCTGGTGCATGATGGTTAACAAAGACTTGGGTTGGGAGAGAAAATGTTTTGCGCACATCATGGGTAGATGAGTTGTACACATGTGCCAACATCTGTACTATATAACAGTAATCCCCCAATAAAGTGATCTTAGAAAAAGAGAAAGATTAATGGAATTTAGTGTTAGGTATATGAAAGGTCACACTATGATTTCACCTTGTGCTGAATGAACATTGCAGTCAGTGTTTAAGAAACTACTGTATATCAAGTGTTGGCATAGAATCCCCAGTTACTCAAAAGGCTATTAGAGAGTATTAATCCAGATAATATTCAATCTGTACATACATGCATGTCTCAAGATGAGGATATTTTCCCTCCTTATGATCTACCAAAACAACATATTCCAATAGATTGAATGCAGAAACAGATTAAAGAATCTAGTTAAATTCTAGCAAGCCATAAAGTAGAGATTGGGAAAATGTAAAGCAATACTACTACTCTTAACACTAACATTTTTTTAAAATGTATTTCATAAAATGTTATCTTAATGTAATTAATTTGTTATTATTTTACAGTAATTAGTAATAATTTCTCAGTTCTTAATTTCCAATATTTTAGTGAGTACAATGAATACAATCCACAAAATGAATGTCTTAGGATATTTTTCAATAAATTTTAAGAACAAAAAGCATTTATTTTCAGACTTTATACGTAAGTTGTACTACATTGATATAAGTAAAAATGCGCAGCTAAATTAGCCTAAAGGATCTTTTCTTTCTTTATTGAGGAATTAATATTTTACTTTCAGCAGTAAATACAATAGTTTGTACATGCATAACATTTCTCAGCTTTCCATATAACAATACAACACTCACTAGATACTGTCATTCTTCTTGGACCTGTATTCTCCCTACCACCACCCACCTCAGAGTCTTTTACTTTGGTGTAATATGCCAATTCCAGTTCAGGTTCTACTTGTGTTTTCTCTTCTGATCTTGTTTTTCAACTGCTGCCTGAGAATGAGATCATCCCATATTCATCCTTCTGTTTCTGACTTATTTCACTTAACATGAATTTTTCAAGGTCCATCCAAGATCAGCTGAAAATGGTGAAGTCACCATTTTTAATAGCTGAGTAGTATTCCACTGTGTATATATACCACAACTTGCTCAGCCACTCATCTGTTGTTGGACACCCGGGTTGCTTCCATTCTGGGTTTTGGCTATTACAAATTGTGCTGCTAAGAACATGTGTGTACACAGATCTTTTTGGATGGGTGTGTTGGCTTCCTTAGGATATATCTCCAAAAGTGGAGTTGCAGGATCATAGAGAAGGTCCATTTCTAGCCTTCCGAGAGTTCTCCAGAATGCTCTCCACCAAGGCTGGACCAATTGACATTCCCACCAGCAGTGCAGGAGAGTTCCTTTGACCCCACAACCTCTCCAGCATTTGCTGCTGTTACCTTTTCTGATGTATGACATTCTCACAGGAGTGAAGTGGTGTCTCATTGTTGTCTTTATTTGCATTTCTCTGATAATCAATGACTTGGAGCATTTTTTCATATCCTTTTGGATATCTTCTGTGGTTAATATTCTGTCCATGTCCTTTCCCCATTTTTGGATAAGGTTATTTGTTTTTTTGTTGTTGAGTTTGGCAAGCTCTTTATATATTTTGGTTTTTAGCCTCTTGTCTGATGTATGGCATGTAAAGATCTTCTCCCATTCTGTGAGGGGTCTCTTGGTTTGGGTAGTGGTTTCTTATGCTGTGCAGAAGCTTTTTAATTTGATGTAGTCCCATAGGTTTATGCTTGCCTTAGTCTTCTTTGTAATTGGATTCGTTACATTGAAGATGTCTTTAAAGTTTATGCGGAAAAGAGTTCTGCCAATATTTTCCTCTAAGTATCTGATAGTTTGTGGTCTGACATCCAAGTCTTTGATCCACTTGGAATTTACTTTTGTATTTGGTGAAATATAGTGGTTCAGTTTCATTCTTTTTTTTTAAATCTTTTTTTTTAATATTTATTTTATTTATTTATTCCCTTTTGTTGCCCTTGTTTGTTTTTTTGTTGTAGTTATTATTGTTGTCGTCATTGTTGGATAGGACAGAGAGAAATGGAGAGAGGAGGGGAAGACAGAGAGGAGGAGAGAAAGATAGACACCTGCAGACCTGCTTCACCACCTGTGAAGCGACTCCCCTGCAGGTGGGGAGCCGGGGTTCGAACCGGGATCCTTAAGCTGGTCCTTGTGCTTTGCGCCACCTGCGCTTAACCTGCTGTGCTACAGCCCGACTCCCTCAGTTTCATTCTTATGCACGTTTCAACCCATTTTTTTCCAACATCAATTGTTGAAGAGATTCTGATTTCTAGGGGATCTTTTAACACATGGAAAAATTTTAAGCAATAAAAAGAGCTCAGATTCAGAGTTATGTCAGGCTTTCTTCTTTTCTGGGAGGGTCCAAAAAATGGTACAGTTTACCATCTATGGAGCCTTAGATTCAGTAAAAATAAAAATTGTGCACAGAAGCATGGATATTACACAGTCTTTGGTATGCAAGTGCATACTCAGTTTAGGAAAGGACTCATTTCACTACTCATTTTATCACTCACTTTTCTAGCATATTTAAAATGTATTCTTGGGGCCACGTAGTGGCACATCTGATGTTACAGTTTGCAAGGACCCAGGTTAAACACCCGGTTCCCACTTTCTGTATCATTTAAGACCTTACCATATTTGATGTCCTTTTATGCTATTTATATATAACCAAGCTCTGATGATAATGGGTGGAGAAGGAGGAGGTGGTGGAGAAGGAGAACAAGAAGGAGAAGGAGAACAAGAAGAGATAGAGAGAAGGTATATATGAATTAAGATATACACATCTTAATTATATATATATATATATATATATATATATATGAATTAAGTTTATTGGCCTCTATAGTAGCTAGCAGCATAAATTTTAAAGATTAGAGGTTAGAAAATGTCAGCTTCTTATCTGGGATCTCTGAAGGCTTGGGAATCTTAAGATGGCTTTGTCCTCTCTACTTGCGTCTATCTTGAGTGGTTGCAGTCTTGGGTCCTGTTGCCTCCTGGGGTATTTCCAGGAAGCTGAGCATTGACCCAGCTACTCTAGGCACACACTTCTCTCACTTTTATCTCTTCCCACTAAGCACTGGGTTGGTAAGAGATAGAGAATATGTTATTCTGGGATAAAGATTTTTTTCTGCTATTATTTTGTCTTTTCTGCAATCCGTCTCACAATATGATAAATTTGTGGGAATTAAGTCAAGAATTTCTGCTCCCTTAACTTCTATTTTCCTTCCTCTGAAGGAGTGAGCATGAAACAAAACAAAACAAAAGATACAGTGCTGGGCTGGCTTTACGGGCAGGAGAGAGAGACGACCAGGGACTCATGGCTGAACTGGGAAGCAGTATCTCTTTATTGACGAGTGAGCATGTGGTTCAACAATCTAATCTCTTCTAATCACAACACAATTCTGTCCTGCATCTCTCCTGCGGTGGAAAAGTCAGGAACAAGGAAAGACGTAGGATAGGGGGTGGGGAGAAGGGAACAGCATGAACCAATGAGGATTAAACCAATGTCCGGAGGCAGGGGGGTTTTCAGTCAACAGTGGCTGTAAACAGAATACATCGTAAGTAACACAAGCGAACCTAATGTGATGATCAAAGCAGAAGGTCTTATAAGCAGGATTTAGAAGCATACCAACAATACAGGATAGCACACCTTCTGATACTGCAATTCAGTCATAATAAATAGCAAAATTCCTGTTCTCCATTCAGTTCTGACTCTCAATAAGGGTCAGTTAATCATAATAAATCCCTAGAATGGGAGAGGGAAAAGAAATGGAATGAAGAAAATGGCTGACTGGAAAGATAGCAAACTCTCCCACTGGAGAACAGGGAGACAGAGTGTAGATGTCTGTTATCAAATCTGAAAATTCCTACAATAACTGCCAAAGTCCTGGGCACCCCAATCAGGCATAGTACTGAGAATGGGCCCCTGGGTATGTGATCTGTCATGAGCCAATACCACCAGCCAGATCCACATGTTCTTGGTCCACACCCTATACAGGCTCATCTCAGGCATTTCAGCCCTTGTGGAAGAACCCAATCCACTGTGTTAATGACTTTTTAATGTCCTGATTTCCCATTCATCATGGTAGAGAGTTACTACAGATATTACTGTAGATATTTAAATGAGAAAATTGGAAAATACAGTAATAAAGTAGACCTTTTTTTTTTTTAATAAATAGAGAGCTCATGAAAAGAGAGCTGTGCTAGGTTCCACATTCTTTCTCCATTTCTGGAAACACTACATTTCCTACACTGGTCCTGTGTTTGTTCTTTTCCAAAGATGTTTCTGTATTATATAAAGGAGATCCAAAAAAGCCATAGCTGCCTGAGGCACAGGAGTCCTTGAATAGGACCCATAACCTCACACAAGGATGTCATATTCTCCATTTGAGCAATAGTCAGTGAATTGACTTGCATATTTGATACTGTCTAAAGATGGTATTTGGTTATCATACCTCAAGGCCACAAAGGTCAGCTTAACATTGCATTGCACCTTGTGAGCAAGATTCCTCCTAATTCTCGGTCCTTGGTTGTTGATATATATTCTACTTTCACATTTTGTAAAAACCTTCCTTTAATTCAAGTGTCAGAGAGTGACAGACCTAATAAATGAATGAGTGCAGTGCAGGTTGGGTGTGTGAGTCTAGAATAAAACACAGGGCAGATGCTGGAAAGCCCTGCTTGTGGGAAAGAAGGTAGTCAGACAGCTCCTGGGCAAAGTCAGAGTGTTCCTAATTCAAAGGGACATATGCATCCCTATGTTCATAGCTGCATTATTTGCAACAGCCAAGAGTGGGAGCATGATAAGTGCTCATTAACATATGAATGAATAAAAAATGTTAAGATATGTATATGAAATACTACTCTAATACAAAAAGATGATGTTGTATCCATTGTTACTGAATGACTGAATGTCATTTTTTTTTCCATCAAGGTTCTTGCTGGACTTGATACAAGTACTATGAATTCACCACTCCTAGCAGTCCTTTTTTTTTTACTTTGTAATTCTTATTAGATAGGACTGTAGTACAGAGTTAAACTGAGAGAGGATAGAAAGTTAGAAGGAATAGTGCAGATGAAGAGTTGGGGGGTCCTCCATTTTGTAGATAGCTAGTAGGCATATTTTGGTTATATCCCAAAGGGCATGTGGCTATACTAGTTTTTTTTTTTTTTTTCTGAGCCTGAAATCTGATATGCAGGTGGATCCAAATTATTGTCTGGGGAGGTAATGTCATGGCTGGAAAGGGACAGAAATCCAGCCTATAGGTTCATGATTGCTCAACAATTTGTTTGGTTTTGTATGTTAACTCTCTTTTCAGCCACCAGGTTCCAGATGCTAGCATGATGCCAACCAGACATCCCCGGACAGACAACCCCACCAATGTGTCCTGGAGCTCTGCTTCCCCAGAGCCCCACCCTACTAGGGAAAGAGAGAGGCAGGCTATGACAGGCTATGACAGGTAGTATGGACCTACCTGTCATTGCCCATGTTCAGCGGGGAAGCAATTACAGAAGCCAGACCTTCCACCTTTTGCATCCCACAATGACCTTGGGTCCATACTCCCAGAGGGATAACAAAGAGGAAAGCTATCGAGGAGGGGATGGGATATGGAGAGCTAGTGGTGGGAATTGTGTGGAGTTGTACCCCTCTTATCCTATGGTTTTGTCAAGACAGTCACTTGCAGACCTGCTTCACCACTCATGGTGGACGCCCTGTGGATGGGGAGTTGGGGCAGGAGGTCTTGAACCCAGTTCCTATACTTGATAATATGTGTGCTTAACCGGGTGCACCACTGCCCAGCTCCAGACTTGGAAGTCTTTATGTTTGTCAAAGTATGTAAAAAAATAAAAGACAACTACTGCAGTGAATACAAAAATTGAAACTTATGAAATTGCCAAAAAAAACCCAAAAAAACAAAAACAGAACACAGCAGTAAACTATCTCTATGACTTTGGGAGAACTATGGTGCATATACTTAGGACAGTGGGTGCACAGAACTTTGGTGGTGGGTGTAGTGTAGAGCTATATAATCATAATTTATGGGTGTGTTGCCTTATGAATTTTCTACTTTTTCAAACTACTTTTAATTTGTGATAAATACTGGCTTAAAAGATTGTGAAATTACAGGGTATAGTTCCACCAAAATTCTGTGTCCTCATTGTCCCAAAGATAACCACTATAATTTTCAGAAATTCCTCCAAATTATTTCTCTCTTCTCATTTTTATTTATTAGGGAATAATGGTTTATAGCCGATAGTAAAATACAATAGTCTGTACATGTGTAACTTTTCCATATAAAAATACAATAAAAGTAGACATATTTTAAATTTATTTTATTTATTTTTCCTTTATTGGGAGGATTAATGGTTTATAGTCAACAATAAAATACAGTAGTTTGGACATGTCTTTTTTTTTTTGCTTTTTTTGTTTATTTGTATTTAGTTTTTTGTCATCACAGAAGCTTTATTGCTCCAGGCTGAGTTTTTCAGATAGAAATGCAGAGACACACACAGAGAAAATGAAAGACAACTCAGTACTGAAGCTACTTTCAATGTGGTGGGAACTGGTCTTATACCTGGGTTGCTTGCAAGGATAAAACTATTCAGTAGGGGGTCGGGCGGTGGTGCAGTGGGTTAAGCGCACGTGGCGCGAAGCGCAGGGACCGGCGTAAGGATCCCGGTTCGAGCCCCCTGCTCCCCACCTGCAGGGGAGTCTCTTCACGGGTGGTGAAGCAGGTCTGCAGGTGTCTATCTTTCTCTCCCCCTCTCTCTGTCTTCCCCTCCTCTCTCCATTTCTCCCTGTTCTATCCAACAACAAAGCAACGTCAACAACAATGGCAATAATAACCACAACGAGGCTGCAACAACTAGGGCAACAAAAAGGGGGAAAAAATGGCCTCCAGGAGCGATGGAGGCACCGAGCCAGCAATAACCCTGGAGGAGAAAAAAAAAAAAAAAAGGAAAAAAAAAACTATTCAGTAAGCTATTTTGTCAGTCCCAGGTCATTCACACACACACACACACACACACACACACCTCGCTACAAGAATATGTGTGAGATGAGGTCACTAAGGTCATCCAGTACTAATTCACCCAGGTAAATCACAGTAGTAAGCTATACAGGGTTGTAGCTGTGGGCTAGAATGAAGTGGCTGTGTTCTGAGAGTTATTAGGAGTTAAATCTAAAGAACCTGAGTTTAGTTGGATGTAGCAAGCAAGAAGTAGAAAGGGACCCCCGCCCCCAGGTTTCTGGCTTGTACATCTGGACAGATGGTAGTGTCATTTTCTGAAAGGCAGCACAGGAAGGAAAAGGGTTTGATCAGGGCGGGTGGGATGTGTTCAGCTTTGGACCACCGGTTTTGGGATGCCTATGGGACATCTCAGCAGATTTGAAGAACACAGCTGCAAATTAGAAAATGAAGCAGCCAGCTGTGGCAGAAGTGACAATCCCTACATCCCTTTGTTTTCTACAACCAAGGAGGTCTCTGAAAGACAGGCTGACTGGTAAATAAGTACCTTAGAGTGAAAAGCATTCATCTTTCAAATGACTATAGGTCATTAACTAGCTCAGCATCACTCATTTCTTGAATTTCTCTCAAATAGCACATCTGGAAAGATAAGCACCAATTCCCTATACATTACAGTCTGCAAACCAAACACTTTCCCAGTAGCATACAGAGTGAAATAAAAATTGCACTCCAAGACGCACAAGTGGTTATTCCAAGCTAAGCATTTCCATTCATTGATCTCACAATGCATCACCCTAACCTGCCTCACTCAGTCCTAACTCCAAACCCTAGAATGAACAGCCTTTGTGCCAATTTTAAAGGGAAGTCACAGAAATAACTTAGCATAGTGCTGTTGAATAGACTCTTTGCTGCACATTGGCATCACAACTTTAGAAGCAATTGCTCCCATTTGATACATGACCCAACTAAAAGAAAAATAAAACTCCTTTGCCCCCTAAAATTGAAACCTGATATAAGATAGGAAATATTACAATCTTCTTTATAGGACAAAGACAGCAATATCTCAGTGTTGCAAATCAATCTAAGCTAATTTTATCAATCAACATTTGTCAGATTAGAAATAAGTAAGGAGGATGTTAATGGAAACCCCAAACCAAGTGTTACCATGTTTACGCATGACTTCTTAATGAACAGGAAAAAAAAAGAAAAAGAAAAAAGAAAACCTGGTCATTCTAAAATAAGTACCTGCTCCCTGTCCTTAGGCAATACATTTTAAGGATCACCTCCCCAAAAAGAGCCTTCTACATGAGTGGACTGTTACAAAATGCATAAAAGTAGATAGATCTCTTTGGATAGGTGTTTTTGTTTCTTTGGATAGATTCCCTATATGAGTAATTGCCAGGTCATAAGGTTGGTCAATGTATAACATTATAAGGTTATCTCCAGACTATCTTCCATAGGGGTTGAACCAATTTACATTCCTGCCAGTGGTGTAAAAGAGTTCCTTTCCTCCTATTCTTGTCAGCACTTGTTGTTTCTGTCCTTTTCGATAAATGATATTCTGATAGATGTGAAGTGGTATTTCATTGTTGTCATGTGTGCACTCTATGGGATGTACCACTGCCCAGCCTCATACAGAATTATTATTTTTCTAAAAATCTTTTCTTATTCTTTTTTTTATTTAAGAAAGGATCAATTAACAAAACCATAAGGTAGGAGGGGTACAACTCCACACAATTCCCACCACCCAATCTCCATAACCCACCCCCTCCCCTGATAGATTTCCCATTCTCTATACCTCTGGGAGCATAGACCCAGGGTCATTGAGGGTTGCAGAAGGTAGAAGGTCTGGCTTCTGTAATTGCTTCCCAGCTGAACATGGGTGTTGACTGGTCGGTCCATACTCCCAGTCTTCCTCTCTCTTTCCCTAGTAGGGTGTCTCTCTGGGGAAGCTGAGCTAAAGGACACATTGGTGGGGTCTTCAATCCAGGGAAGCCTGGCCAGCATCCTGTTGGCATCTGGAACCTGGTGATTGAAAAGAGAGTTAACATACGAAGCCAAACAAATTGTTGAGCAATCATGGACACAAAGGTTGAAATAGTGGAGAGGAAGTGTCGGGGGGGAATACTCACTGCAAACTCTAGTGTACTTCTGCTTTCACGTATATATTTTACAGTAGTTTATGGATACGTGTGAACATAAGCTCTCTCTCACAGAAACTGGTGTATATATCTAGGTTATGGGACTTTGTTAGAAAGTGAACCACCTGAGATGAAATTACTACAAAAGGAAAGGTCTCACCCGAGTAATGAAGCTGAAGGGTTGTCATTATACACGTGAAGTCTCTGGACACAGCCTGAGGTGAAGCATGTTGAGGTGGCAATTGTTGCGTTGGTTAGGTTGTGATCGGCGGATGCAATATTATTTGGTATGGATTGGGAGAAGCATACGGGAAAGTGGGCCCTATCCAAGGGTTCCAGGACTGGGGGAAGTAGAGGCTCTATAGTGGAGATGTGAAGTTCCTGCTGTCTTAGGGTTCAAAAAGACAATAGATAGTTAATGTTATCATCACATTAATTGGTAATTGGGTTAACTTTGAAAAGTCCTTTTGTTAGGGTTTGCTGTACATTATCCAGTATCTTGTATACAGCTGTGCTATTGGATGCTTCTATTCTATTTGGCCTAGGCTTTTGAGAGAGTCCGCATATCAAATACACAGCCTATATATTAAAAAGATTCAGTTTGTGTTTTGAAAAACTTTGAGACATACAATTGATTTTCCCCCTCACATATTAATCAACTAGTGATTTATATGTCTACATTTTGCTAGGAGTGTACATAAACACCATTCCCACCACCAAAAGACTGTGACCCATCCCTCCCACCCACTCCCACCCCCCACTCCCAGGAAGCTGCATGTCTACCCCTCACCACAGGGTTTTTACTTTGGTGCCCTACGTACAATTTGGTCAGGTCGTGCTTTTAGTATCCCGTTCAGATCTTCTTACTCAACTTCTGTTGATGAGTGGGATCATTCCATACTCATCTTTATCTTTCTGACTTAGCTCACTTAACATAATTCCTTCTAGCTCTGTCCAAGATGGGTGAGAGAAGGTGGGTTCATTGTTCTTGATAGCTGCATAGTATTCCATTGTGTATATATACCACAGCTTTCTCAGCCACTCATCTGGTGTTGGACACCTGGGTTGCTTCCAGGTTTTAGCTATTATGAATTGTGCTGCTATGAACATAGGAGTACACACCTCTTTTTGGTTGGGTGTTATGGAGTCCTTGGGGTATAACCCCAGGAGAGGAATTACTGGATCATATGGAAGGTCCATGTCTAGCCTTCTGAGAGTTTTCCAGACTGCTCTCCACAGAGGCTGGACCAATTTACATTCCCACCAGCAATGTAAAAGAGTTCCTCTGTCCCCACATCCTCTCCAGCATTTGTTGCTGCTGTCCTTTTTGATGTATGCCATTCTTACAGGAGTGAGGTGGTATCTTACTGTTGTCTTAATTTGCATTTCTCTGACAATCAGTGACCTAGAGCAGTTTTTCATATATTTGTTAGCCTTTTGGATCTCCTCTGTACTGAATGTTTTGTTCATATCCTCTGCCCATTTTTGGATGGGGTCATTTGCTATTTTGGTGCTAAGTTTGCTGAGCTCTTTATATATTTTGGTGATTAGTTTCTTGTCTGATGTATGACATGTGAAGATCTCCCATTCTGTGAAGGGTCTCTCTGTTTGTTTAATAGTTTCTTTGGATGTGCAGAAGCTTTTCAATTTGATGTAGTCCCATTTGTTTGTTTCTGCTTTAGTCTTCCTTGCAATTGGGTTTGATTCATCAAATATGTCCTTCAGGTGTAGGTGTGAAAGTGTTTTACCAATGTTTTCCTCTAAGTATTTGATTGTTTTTGGTCTGACATCTAGGTCTTTCATCCATTTGGAATTGATTTTTGTTTCTGGTGAGATAAAGTGGCTCAATTTCATTCTTCTGCATGTTACAACCCAGTTTTCCCAGCACCATTTATTGAAGAGAGCCTTCTTTTTCCATTTAATCCTTTGGGCCCCCTTATCAAAGATTAGATATCCATTGGTGTTGGGATTTATTTCTGGGTTTTCAATTCTGTTCCACTGGTCTGTGTGCCTATTTTTGTTCCAGTACCATGCTGTTTTGATGATGATGGCTTTATAATATAGTTTTAAAGTCTGGGAGTGTGATGCCACTATTTCTGTTTCTTTTCCTCAGGATGGTTTTGGCAATTCTAGGTGTTTTAATGTTCCAGATAAATGAATGTAGTGTTTCTTCTATTCTCTTAAAGAAGCTTGGTGGAACTTTGATGGGTATTGCATTAAATTTGTATATGGCTCTGGGGAGAATATTCATTTTGATGATATTTATTCTTCCAATCCATGAGCATGGGATATCTTTCCATTTCTTGGTATCAGTTTCTATTTCCTTGAGTAGCGACTCATAGTTTTCAGCATACAAGTCTTTCACTTCTTTGGTCAACTTTATTCCTAGATATTTGCTTGATTTTGCTGAAACAGTAAATGGGAGTGATTTCTGGATGTCTTCTTCTTCAAATTTAGTGTTTGCATTAAGAAATTCCACTGATTTTTGTACATTGATTTTGTAGCCTGATACCTTGCTATATTGCCTAATAACTTCCAGTAATTTTCTGCTGGATTCTTTAGGTCTTTCTATGTATACTATCATATCATCTGCAAATAGTGAGAGCTTGACTTCTTCCCTTCCAATCTGTATTTCTTTTATTTCTTTCTCTTGCCTGATTGCTATGCCAAGAACTTTCAATACTATGTTGAAGACTAACGGTGACAGTGGACAGCCCTGTCTAGTCCCCGATCTGAGGGGGAATGCTTTCAGCTTCTGTCCATTGAGTATGATGTTGGCTGTAGGTTTGCTATATATAGATTCCACTATCTTGAGGAATTTCCCATCTTTTCCCATTTTTTGTAGAGTTTTGAGCATGAACGGGTGTTAGATTTTGTCAAAGGCTTTCTCTGCATCTATTGTGATAATCATGTGGTTTTTGGCTTTGCTTTTATTGATGTGGTGAATGACATTGATTGACTTACGGATGTTGAACCAACCTTGCATTCCTGGGATGAATCCCACTTGGTCATGATGAACAATCTTTTTGATATGTTGCTGTATCCGGTTGGCCAAGATCTTGTTTAATATTTTGGCATCTATGTTCATCAGAGATATTGGTCTGTAGTTTTCCTTTTTTGTTCTGTCCCTATCAGCTTTTGGTATCAGGGTGATGTTGGCTTCATGGAAGGTGGAAGGGAGTATTCCTGTTTCTTCAATCTTATGGAATAGCTTAAGAAGTATGGGTAGTAACTGTTTCCTGATGTTTTGTAAAATTCATTTGTGAAGCCATCTGGTCCAGGACTTTTGTTGTTGGGAAGATTCTTAATAACTGTTTCAATTTCTTTGTCTGTGATTGGTGCATTTAGATTTTGTAGTTCTTCTTGGTTCAGTTTTGGAAGGGCATATGTTTCTAGGAATTGTTCCATTTCTTCCAGATTCTCTAGCTTGGTGGCATATAGTTCTTTATAGAAGTTTCGCAGGATTCTCTGGATTTCTGTGGTGTCAGTTGTGATATCTCCTCCATCGTTTACAATTCTATTAATTTGAGTCTTCTCCCTCTTTTGTTTGGTGAGTCAGGCTAGGGGTTTGTCAATTTTGTTTAATCTTTCAAAGTACCAACATTTGGCTTCATTGATCTTTTGTATGGTTCTTTTATTTTTGATGTTGTTTATCTCTGCTCTAACTTCAGTGATTTCTGTCCTTCTGGTTGCTTTAGGGTTCCTTTGTTCCTCTTCCTCTAAGTCCTTGAGGTGTGCAGTAAGGTCGTTCATTTGAGCTTCTTCTTGGTGTTTAATATGTGATTGTATGGCTATAAGTTTCCCTCTCAGTACTGCTTTAGCTGTGTCCCAAATACTTTGTTAGGTTGTGTCTTCATTTTCATTAGTTTCTAGAATCATTTGAATTTCCTGCTTGAGTGAGTCTCTGACCCAATGGTTCTTAAGGAACATGTTGTTTAGTTTCCAAATTCTGTGGATTTTAATAATTTTCTGTTTGTGGTTAAATGTTAGTTTTACTCCACTGTGGTCTGAGAAGATACTTGGGATGATTTCGATGCTCTTGAATTTACTGATGCTGTCTTTGTGGCCTAACATGTGGTCTATCCTTGAGTATGTGTTATGTGGATTTGAAAAGAAAGTGTATTCCAGTTTTTTGGGGTGGAGGAGTCTGAAAATGTCCAAGAGGTCTAGTCTGTCAATCTCTTCATTCAATTCTTTTGTATCTTTATTGGTTCTCTGCTTTGTTGATCTGTCTAAGTGTGAGAGTGGGGTATTGAAGTCTCCCACTATTATTGTATTACTATTGATGTATTTTTGAAATTCTTTCAATAAGTGCTTGACGTATTTAGATGGTCCCTCATTGGGTGCACGGATGTTGATAATTGTTAAGTCTTCTTGGCTGATTGATCCTCTAATCATTATGTAATGTCCTTGCCTATCTTTTATTACTTTATTTAATTTAAAATCTATCGTGTCTGAGATGAGAATGGCTGTTCCTGCCCTTTTTTGTGGTCCGTTAGCCTATATGATAATTTTCCATCCTTTCACTTTAAGTCTGTGTTTATCTTGTTGTGATAGATGGGATTCTTGCAAGCAGCATATGGTTGGGTTATGTTTTCTGATCTATCCCCCACCCTGTGCCTTTTGATGGGTGAGTTTAAGCCATTGACATTTATTGATATTATGGATTTAATATATTGTAGTGCCATTGTTCAAAAAAATTTGTTTGCTCTGATATATTGCAAGTATTATAGTGATGTTCTTGTTTATAAGAGGTCCTTTAGAACCTCTTTCAGGGCCGGCTTGTTGATGGTTGCCTCCTTTAACTGTTGTTTGTCTAAGAAGGTTTTGATCCCTCCATCTAGTTTGAGTGAAAGTCTAGCATGATATATTATCCTTGGTTGAAACCCTTTTTCATTCAGGGCTGGATAGATATCTTGTCACTCCCTTCTGGCTTTTAGAATTTGAGTGGAGAAGTCTGCAGATAATCTTATGGGTTTTCCCTTGTATGTGACTTTTTGTTTCTCTCTTGCAGCCTTTAGGATCCTTTCTTTTTCCGTACTTCTTCTCATTGTGAGTATGATGTGTCTTGGTGTCTTCAGGTCTGGGTTGATTCTTTTTGGTACTCTCTGGGCCTCTTGAATCTTGATGTCCTTTCTGTTTTTCAGGTCTGGGAAGTTTTCTTCTATATTTCCTCTAGAATGTTTGCTTCCCCTTCCTCTCTTTCTTACTCTGGCAGGACAATTATATGAATGTTACTTCTTTTGAGATCATCCCATATGTCTCTGTTGTTGTTTTCAGTGTATCAGTGTAACAAGAGGGGAAAGGGAACTAGAGCAGAGATACACACATAGAGAGTCCACTCTGAATCAGATTTCTTCCCCAAAATAATTCACAAATTCAGAAAGGCAAAGAAGAAGGAAGAAGTGTATGACAAGTTTAAAAAAAGAGAGAGAGAGAGAGAAGAGAGAGAGAAAAGGGAAAAGATAAGAAAAAGAGCTGTAATTAAAGAGTAGTGAAAGGAAATTCCCAAATGTGTATCAGTGAATTCAAAAAAGCACACTGTGGTGTGGGGGCTAGGGGCTGTGACTTTGGAAGCTGTAGGATTAAGGAAGAAGGGATGACAAGAATGAGAAAAAAAGAAAGAAAGAAAGAAAGAGAGAGAGAAAAAAGAAAAAGATAAGAAAAAGAACAGTCATAAAAGGGCAGTGAAAGGAAAGGGTTGTTATTTTTTTTTGTATTTATTTTTAATTATTTAATTAGCTATGTGGGGTGAGGTGGGGGGGTTTGCTACTTAGAAAGAAAAAAGGCCAGATGTTTCAGAACGGTATAGACTTAGAATTAATGATACTCCCTGGTGTGGCAGGAATTTGGTAAATAAAAGGAGCTCCCCTCCCCTGCTATGAGCTGGTCCCCAGGGACTGGTTGGGGGGGGGGGGAAGGAGGATTGCTTGAAAATTAAAAGAAAGAAAAAAATTTTTTCCCCTTTTTTCCCTACTCTAATTCTTAACCCAAATTAAGTTATAGTCACCTCCTTGGTGTTACCGCTAGGACCCCTTATTGGCTGGCCTGCTAAAGGCAGAAAATCCTACCTCTTCCAGGAGATGTGGTCAGAGCTCAGCCACTAGCAGCTTCTCAGTCCACCATCTTGCGGGAAACCCCCTCTTTTCTTATTCTTAAATTATCTTTATTTATTGGATAGAGACCACCAGGAATTGAGAGGGTATAGGGAGATGGGGATGGAGGGAGAAAGAGAGATATCTATAGCTCTGCTTCACCACTCATAAAGCTTTTCTACTGCAGGTGGGGGCCAGGGGCTCAAACCCAGGTCCTTGTACATCAAAACAGGTACATTCATCCAAGTGTGCCACCACCTGGCCCCCATACTGAATTATTTTAAAGTAAAACAATCACACTATACAATATGAAAAAGATTAAGTCATTACTTTAATTGTTGTGCTGGAGTTGAAAAGCAAAGGAAGACTTATTAGCATGGGCTATATACCAATTATATTTTGGTATGTAAGAAATCATCTCAAAATTGAATGGAGGTGGGCTGATAAGATAACTCACTGAGTAGTGCATCAGTTTTGCTATATTCAAAATCCAGTTTTGAGCTCTGGCAGCATAAGTAAGATATTGTTATGGCAACGGAGGAAGCTCTAGTACTATAGTGTTAATTTCTATCTCTCTCTCTCTCTCTCTCCCTCTCTCTCTCTCTCTCTCTCTCTGTGTGTGTGTGTGTGTGTGTGTGTGTGTGTGTGTGTGTGTGTGTGTGTTCATATCTGGATAAAAAAGTTCCCTGGAATAACAAAATTGAATTATGACTGAAGCCCTGGTCCCATAAAACAAAGAAAAAATTTAGTGGAGTCTAATCTAGGGCATAGTGATTATAGTACTAATTATATACTTAAAAGTTGCTATGAGAGTGGAGTAAAAAGGGACTCTGCTAGACTGTTGGTAAGAATGAAAGTGGTGTAGCCCCTTTGGAAGACTGTATGAAAAGTTTTTAAACAAATAAAAGTGATATTATTTTATGATCCAGCAATACCACCCAGGCATTTTTCCAAAAGACATTTATTGAAAGGGTCATATGCACCTCTATGTTCATAGCTGCATTATTCACAATAGCCATAGAGTGGAAGCAGTCTTAATGCCCATCAACAAATGATTGACTAGTGAAGTTATAGTGCCTGTCAAGTGACTCCCCTGCAGGTGGGGAGCCGACTCCCTCTTACAATCTTTTAACCCACTATGAGTCACAAATGCAAAATAAAAAATAAATTGAAGCAAACAATCTGTCTCTAAGATTTTGTGAGAACTATGGTGGTTATAGTTGGGAGGGTGGGATCACAGAACATTAGTGGTGGGTGCAGTATGAAACTATACCTTGTAATCTTATAACCTTAAAAACCACTATTAATCACAAATACAAAATGGCTTTAAAAAAATAAATAAAGAGTATGAGGGAGTCGGGTGGTAGCGCATCGATTAAGCCACATGGCGCAAAGCACAAGGATCAGCTAAGGACCCCAGTTCAAGTCCCTAGCTCCCCACCTGCAGGGGAGTTGCTTCACAATCTGTGAAGCAGGTCTGCAGGTGTCTGTCTTTCTCTCCCCCCTCTGTCTTCCCCTTCCATCTTCATTTCTCTCTGTCCTATCCAACAACAACAATAATAACTACAACAAGGACAACAAAAGGGAATAAATAAATATTTTTTAAAAAAGAGCATGGATTTTACGTGTTGTCACCAAAAAAAGAAGTGATAATTGATGACTCCATGGGAATTTTAGCTAAAGTAATAGTGGTGATCATTTTGCAATGCATAGCTGTATTGAAACAACAGTAGTTCACCATATATGCAGTTACAACACAGTAGAAAGAGCAAGGGTACTGAAGTCAAAACTACAACAATCATTTACTTTGGCTGTAAAGCTACAATTTTGTCATGTCTGAGGAAGGAGCAGCTGTTCTCTGTTCCATGATATCTAGGCCCTCAGCTGAGGAATTTCTTAATAGTCAAGAGAGAATGGAACAGTGATTACAGGCAAGATTCCTGCCTCTCTGGTTCCAGGACTGAGATTACTCAAGACAGGTTCAGTTGGAGTCATTTGTCTAAACATCTACTTGTACCCTCGTTATGTGTTTGGGCCTCCTTAGATAATGGTGACTGGGTACCCAGAGGAAGTATTTTAATAGAATCAAAAAGTTTATCGGGGGCAGGCAGGGGCACACCTGGCTAAGCGCACACATTACAGTGCACAAGGACCTGGCTGGGTTCAAGCCCCTGGTCCCCACCTGCAGGGGGAAAGCTTCACAAGTGGTGATGCAGGGCTGCAGGTGTCTCTCTATCTCTTTCCCTCTCTATCTACCCTCCCATCTCAAATTCTCTGTCTCTATCCAATAATAAATAAATAAGATTTTTTAAAAAAAAAAAGCTCATCAGACCAAAAAACAAGTCCATGTCACATAGTCTCACTTTTACAATGTTCTATTATAACAAATTACACTCTTCCTGCCCCTACTGCACCCCCCATCCAGATTAAAGGGAAGAGAATTAGATCCCACTTCAAGAAGAGCAGTGGCAGAACATAATGCTAAAAAACCAGTGGAATGTGACATTTTGTAGTTATCTTTAGAAAAAAAAAACTGTCTGTTGCAGGTGAGAACACATACAAAAAAAGAACAACATATTGTTGCTAAATTTAACCTCAAAAATTAATAACTTAATTGCATAAGCAGAAAAAAACTCTAAAAACTATAGCACAATATAGGTTGGAAATAGACCAGATATTTGTAAAATGCAACTCCCTGTTATTTGTTTTCTTTGTAAATGGGAAATAGTCACATTTGTTTGTTTATGTTTTTCTGTGACTCTTTTCATCCTACAATGGTAGAGCCAAGTAGTTGTGACAGATACCATATGGCTTATAATGCCTAAAATACATATTTTATAGTCTTTTAGAGAAAAAAATAGATGGTAACTTCCACAATAAACCCAAATGCAAAATGCCTGAGCAGTACCAAAAAGGGGGAAATTAATTTTTTTATGAATTTCCAAGAAGATATCAAAAGAAAAGTAAAATATATACTGAATTTTACTCAATGGTTTATTTGCTTTGTTTGAGAAAGTATTTGAGATAGTTTAGTTTAGAAGGATATAGAAATATAACCAGTCCCCAGAAGATGGTGGACTGAGAAGCTGCTAGTGGCTTGAGCTCTGACCACATCTTCTGGAAACGGTAGGATTTTCTGCCTTTAGTGTTGGGAACATGTGTGAGCCTGATAGAGCTTAGGGAGAACCACCCCCATCTTTGGATAGAGGTCTGAGAAGATAACCTCTTGGTAAGTCTCTCTCAACCGAGGTGAGCATAAGGGGGGAAACTCAGACTTGGTTCTTTCCTTCTTGACTCTCAGACCCACAAATACCCCAGTACTTCCCTCCATTAACTGCAGGCCACATGGCTGCAGATTCACTTATTCAAAGTCACCTTCTGATCACAGAAGAACACACCTTATCACACACTTCATCACACACCTCAGAGCCCAGACAAGAGAAATTCCAAACTATATGGCCTTTTGATATCCATCTTCTCTCTGTCTCACCCTATGGGTTTAACCCCTATGCTTCTCTCAAATACCTTTGGATAATTAAGTTGCTTGTGTTATGGAAAATAACTGTCTTGTATCTCATCAATTCCTGTCATACCAACCCCCTACCTTAGGGGCATGCTGACTGTTAAGAAACCTGTAATTTCTGTCATATTGCAACAATAATTACCTCCATTGCTTTTCTATTTAACTCATGTCCACTTTGTTAATAAACGGACTCTAGGATTCTGGGACTCAAGGACTCAGTTTCTAGATTCATGCTAAGAGTCCCCTGGTGTCTTTTACTTCGTGTCACCCCTGTCGTGAGCGAGAAAGAACCAGCCCGATACCTTTCCCAAGGAGGACACCCTGCCAGAGAAGGAGAGAGACACCCCGAAATCTGGCACCCAACGTGGGGCAGAATTTCCCGACCTCAAGAGGAAAATCGGCCCATCAGGCATCAGCCTTCACCCAGTTGAAAAACGCTGGCCCAACTGAGGGGATCAGGACCGTGGCTTCAGGAAATCAAGAAGATATAGCGAAGCACATCGGAAAGGTAACCCCAAGGCTCTCATTTGAGCCCCTGTGATCTTTCTCTCCTTCTCCCTATCTTTTCACACTCCAGGGAAGCTCGTGGAGAGGATACAGAGGGAGAACCTCAGTGGAACAGAACCCTGGCCAGGCTCTGAGAAACTGAGTATTCTTCCCCCGTTGAATCTTAACGGGTCTGACCTAATCTTTCCTCCTATCCAAATTTTGTAACATTTGCTCTAGACCCTCACCTAATTTCTGAGCTAAACTGACATGGGGAATTTTTATTCAACCCAGGAGGAACCTCCAATTAAGTGCTTTCGAGACTTGTTAGCTACCAGAGCGTTAAAGCTATCAAAGAAACAGGCCCTACGATTTTGGAATGTGGTGATTCATGTAGCCCCCTGGTTTAGGAAAGAGCATATCTATGACCCAGAGTCATGGGCCTGTGTGGCATATTTAGCCCGCAAGGAGGAAGCTGAAGGATTAAGAGAACTAGATGTGCAGTTCCTGGCAATCATTGCTGCATTAAAACAGTGCGCGGCATCTGCTAAGGAACCAGAGAAAAGGGACAGCTCTCCCTCAGCCAAGTCGCTGGAGGGCGGGGCCACTCTGGCACCCCCAGTACAAGTCTTAAAGGAATTGAAAGGATCAGATACTAAAAAAGAGGCTAGCCTTGAGACTGCTATTCAGGAATTAAGGGATCAGGTTGCTCTCTTGGCTAAGTCTAAGCTTTTTTCTCCAGAAAGGGCAGAATCTGAAGAATCTGTTCTGCAGTTTCCATCTCTCCCTCCACCATTCTCTGCACCTTCCTCTCCACCTCCGCCTCCTCCTCAGATACCCCTGCCCTTCCCTGCACGGACCAGGCCACCGTCTCCAGTGTTTCCCCCTGGACCACAAGCATTATTTTTGCCTGTATCACCGCCTTGGGCAGTAACAGAGCCAGCTCCGAAGGCACAGGCACCTCCGATTCAGCCGCCATGTCAGTCACCGCTGGCTGCACCCAGTGCGCAGTTAGAGGCGCCCACGGCTTCATTGCCATCACTGCCACAACCCAGTGTGCAGTTAGAGGCATCCACGGCTTCATTGCCGTCACTGCCACAACCTGTACAGCTTCCACAAGCGCAGCCGCCCTCGGCACAACAGGCGCTATCGCCTGCGCCAGTGATTCTGGCTGTGCCAGAGCCGCAGGACATGCCAGTAAATGAAAGGCAGCTGCGGGATCCACAGCCACCTGCACAGACCCTGTGCACCGCCCCTCTCCCTCCTCTTCCTGCTCCAACTACCTCACTGCTCCCTGTCACTCCAAAAGTGGCTATGACAGACTCTGAACGCTTATGCCAGCTAAGAGATCAGTTTTCCCTGGGACAGCTTAGTGCGTACCCTGTAAATTTGGTCCCAAACAGGCAGAAACCTAGCTCCTGGTACCCCTATGCAGTTTCTGATTTAAAAGAACTCAAAATCGCTATTCGGGAAGACGGGGTTCATTCCCCTTGGACAAAGTCTATTCTCCAGGGTTATCTACAAAGTTTAAATACACCCCAAGATTGGAGAGATATTATGAGAGCTGTACTGCCTAGCCCACTTTTTCTCCAGTGGGAAGCATTTTTTCGGGATGAGTGTTTGCAGCAAGCCCGTAGAAATACTGAAGGGCAGCCAGATTGGAATTTCGATGCATTATTTGGCACAGGCTGCTTGAGCACCGGAATTCTTCAGGCAGAGGCCAGGTTTCCACCCGGTTACTTTGACCAGGTGCGCCTCTGTGCAATGCAGGCATGGGACCGATTAACACTGCCTACAGGTGAGAGCCCTGCCCCTATACTTAGCCTATGCCAGGAGCAAGACGAGTCTTTAAGTAAGTTTATCACCAGAGTACAGGCCAGCCTAGAGAGAAAATTTTCTGATCCAAATGCCCGTCAGTTATTATTAAAAACTATAGTATGGGAAGGAATGCTTCCAGACTTCCGTCAGGCATGTTTGTCTCTAAAGAATGAGACCCCAAGTCAGTGGATTTTAGCCACTCAAGAGATAGGGTCCAGCACTCACCAGGCCATCACTTTGGCGCAAGCTTTTGCAGCTGCCCTAGATAAACAGAAGGGAGCCTGCTTTCAGTGCGGTCGCAAGGGGCACTGGCGTAACCAGTGTTTTAAAGGCAAACAGGGACCCCGCACCCCATCTGGCAACCAGAAAGCTAAGACACTTTGTTCTCGGTGCCAGAAGGGCTATCATCAGAGAAAAGAGTGTCGTTCTAAAACGCATAAAGATGGCACACCTTTACCAGACTTTGACAAAGATTTAAACTAGATTTGGGGCAACCCTTAGCCCCTGAAAGAGGGAAAGATATGGAAATAATAAAATGCTCTGTAGATATCACGCCTCCATCCAGCCAGGGAGCCTGTCCGGTGCCCCCTGCACTGCTCCCTGCTGAGCACAGGGGAGAGCACCCAGTCCATGAGAGGACCCAGGATAAAGATAGCCAGCTGGAAAGGATAGGTGCTAGTCCAAAGCCAGAAGTTTTGTGGACTACCCCTGTTATTGAACGAGGTCACCCAATTATGACACTCCTGACTGACAAAAAACCTTTTAAATGTCTGATTGATACTGGAGCTGACAGAACTATTTTAAGACAGAAGGAGGTGCCCAGGCACTGGAATCTCCTCCCTGGACCTAGACTTCATGGGGTGGGCGGCCTTACACAGGCCTTTCAGACCCAAGACCCACTTGTTTGGGAAGATCCTGATGGGACTACCGGACTTTTTCGCCCTTTGATCGCTGAAATCAGCACTAACCTATTGGGCAGAGATTTATTAGAATCTTTAAATGTGACTATCTGTTCTGACCCCTCTACAAGGCGTCTCTCTCACGAGGGTGAAAATTCTAAATCTTACCAGCACCCCCAATTCTAAACGCCACTGTTCATCACAAAACCCCTCACCTAGAATGGCTTTCTGATGATCCCGTCTGGGTGGAGCAGTGGCCCTTGCCTGGGGAAAAACTAAAAATCTTAAAAGAACTTGTTCAGGAACAACTGTCTTTAGGACACATTCGCCATTCCCGAAGCCCATGGAACTCCCCCATTTTTGTAATTAAAAAACGCTCGGGAAAGTGGCGCCTCCTTCAAGACCTCCGTGCAATTAATAAAACAATGCAGGTCTGGGGAGCCCCCCAGAGAGGCTTACCTCTCGCTTCTGCGATTCCTGCAGGAATCCCGATTATGGCAATTGATATTCAAGATTGCTTTTTCTCCATTCCCCTCCACCCACAAGATTGTAAGCGTTTTGCTTTTTCTGTTCCTTCTATTAATAATGCCAGCCCTGCTGATAGATTTGAATGGGTGGTATTGCCTCAGGGCATGGCCAATAGCCCCACAATTTGCCAAGAAGCTGTTAAAGCTGCTCTTCTTCCATATATTCATAAAGGACTTGAAGTTTTTCATTACATGGATGATATTTTGATATGGGGAAATATAGACACAGATCTCTCTGCTTTACGTGATTTTCTTATCCCTGCCTTGAAACAGAATGGCCTTAATGTGGCCCCAGAAAAGGTACAGCTAATTTCTCCAATTTCCTTCTTGGGTTCAGAAATTTCTTTAACTAAGGTTCGTCCTTTGAAACCTTGTGTTATTTTTCCTTCTAATCTTACTCTTGCTTCCTTGCAAAGTTTTCTCGGTAATTTGAATTGGCTTAGGCAATATTTGTCACTTCCCACTAGTTGCCTTCAGCCGCTGTTTGATCTGTTAAAAGGAGACAAACAGCCTTCTTCAAGGCGAACACTGACTCCCGAAGCCTCATTGGCACTGGGGAGAGTTAACCAGGCCTTGCAGGATATGCATCTTGTTAGATTCTCCCCTTCCTATCCAGTTAGTCTTTTGGTTTTTAACTCTTCCCCTACTGTGGTCGGGGCTCTAAGTCAGCCCCATGGCATTCTTGAGTGGCTCCATACACCAGTGGGGGGGGCTCCGAGGCTTCTTACTGAAATTGATGCCCTCGTGGCCATGATTCGGCTTGGACGCAGCCGCACCCTACAAGTATTTGGGCAGGAACCACATTCAATTATTACCCCTTTTTCTTTGACAGAAATAGAGTGGCTTATGCGTCACCACTCTCGGTTTGCTGTAAGCCTGATGGGTTACCCAGGGCAATTAGATGATCATTTTCCTTCGAATAAATTGACAGCATCTCTACCCCTTTTGCCTCTACTAGTACCTAAACTCTTCTCTCGTGAACCCATCCCATCTGCTCCTATAATATTTACGGATGGTGGAAAAAAGGGAGCAGCTGCCGTTATATATTACCCTGACAAACAATGTCCCACATCTCTCTTTACTGAACTTCCTGATAACTCTCCGCAATACAAAGAACTTTATGCTGTCTTTCTTGCATTAAAAGCTGTACCAGACTCTTTTAACCTTTTTTCTGATAGTGTATATACTGTAAACTTGCTTCCATGGCTTGCTCGTTCTTATGTAAAGATCGATGACAATTCACTTTCTCCTCTCCTCATTCAAATTGCTTCTATGCTTTGTTCTCGGACTCAACCACTGTATGTCCAACACCTCCGTGCTCATAGTCCACTCCCTGGCCCCCTGTCTGAGGGGAATGCTGAAGCCGACAGGCTTGCTTCTACAGGAGTTCTACTCGCTACTGTGACTAACCCTGCTGATTTTCATTCTCTGACTCATGTTAATCTTAAAGGCCTTCGGGCTCAATTTCCAGATATTCCTCTAGCACAGTTAAAGCGCATCATCACCACATGTTCCACCTGCGCAGGCCTGATTAAAACACCTGCTATTCAAACACTAGGGGTTAATCCCCGTGGCTTAAAAGCCAATGCTCTGTGGCAGATAGATGTAACTCACCTGCCCATGTTTAGTAAACAAAAATATGTTTTTGTTACAATTGATACATATTCTAAATTTATGTGGGCTACAGCTCAGACAGGTGAAAGCTCAAAAAAGCTTATTAGTCATATGCTCTCTTGTTTTGCTGTCATGGGCATGCCAAAAAAATTGAAAAGTGGCAATGCGCCAGCTTTTGTAAGTAAACAATTTAAAGAATTTTGCTCTATCTGGAACATTGCACTCACTACAGGGATTCCCTATAATCCCCAAGGACAAGCCATTGTTGAAAAAGCACATCAAACTCTTAAAGCCCAATTAAAAAAGGAAAAGGGGGGAGGGATGTACCCTCCCAATATTCAGCTAGCTAAAGCTTTAACTACACTAAACCTTTTTAATATATTCAAAAATTCAGATTGCCCACCTATTGTGGCTCACTGGCAAACAGCACCCACCCTTCCAGCGATTAAAGTCAAATGGAAGGATCCCTTAGATGGCACATGGAAAGGGCCAGATTCTTTGCTAACAACAGGGAGGGGATTCGCCTGTATTTTCCCGCAGAAAACTTCCACACCCATCTGGGTTCCTGCCCGCAATGTCCGGTATTGCCCAGAAGATGGCGCTGCTCGACCTGAAGAGGAATAAGAGGCGCTGGAACCGCAAAGCACCCCTGAGGAGACGTGATGCATCCTGGCAGGACCTGAGAAACCTGGTGCATCGCATCCAGGGGCAGAATCCCTCTACTGCCCTCCTCTCACCCATTGCTCTCTCAGTATACCTCATCCTGCTGTCTGCTTTCCCTGCTCCTGCTTCCTCCTCCCCAGTTCTCATTTGGCAGTTCCAAGTAAGGGAAACTTACAATGGAATTAATAAGATTATTGGGACTGGAAATTGCTCCCATAAGGGGTGCCAGTCAGCTGTAACTATACCTGTCAAATCAGAAGCAACAACCTACTGTACGGGAAGTGGCTGCCCATATGTTTGTTTTCCTTTTGACAATTCAGGCAGTTGTCTCACAGATGTGAATTATTATGGTGGATGCCGTTATTGGTCTTGCAAAATTCATGGAGTTCCTGTTGCTTATATTCGGCGCCACAGTACAGCCAACTTGCCAGTATATAACCCTGCCCAACAATATTTTTCTGGTGAAGGATTTCTCAGATTTATCATCCATGACCCTTGGCACCCAAGGTGGGCCTCTGGGGTCACTGGAAAACTTTACTATAGTGCTGCTTCTAACTCTCCCTCTGCTGACATTTTTATCTCTCGACTGTTAGTCCTTGCCCCTAGGGAAATTCAGGTTCATAGCAAGATAACCAAACAAGAGCAAGCCCTTTCTAAAGCCCTTGCTCCTCAAGCCAGCTATGATATATCATGGCCAGACTTCCTTCAATATGCTGTCTCTCTTATCGACCATTCCCCTGTTCTCCCAAATGCTTCCAATTGCTTTTTATGTGCCTCTCTCAATAGGCCTCTTCTAGCTGTCACACCAGTAAATAATACTCCAGCTAACCTCACCAGTCTACCCAAGTCTTCTCTTTCTGCTGACCTACCACCTCTGACTTCAATTCCTCTTTATACAGAATCCATTGGTTCTGATTTCATTCTTACATGTTTATTGACCTCTTCTTTTACCCCCAGTGTTCCTCGATGTTCAAGGAACCTCACCTTGACTTCTAATGTGTATGCACCTTCTCTGTTTGTGTTTTGGTGCAACACTACCATATATTTTCATGTCAATTCTTCTCTACCTGGTCCTTGCCTCCTAGTTTCTCTTGTTCCACAGCTGACCCTCTATGAAGAAGAAGAATTTCATCAGCTGGCGATGGCTACCCACTGGAGGACCAGACGTGCAGTTTTTCTCCCTCTGATTGTTGGAATCGGATTAACCGCTTCCCTTGGAATTGCTGCTGGAGCTTTGGGACAATCTCTCTATGCTGCTGGATGCATTGAAAATCAGCTCCAACAGTCCGTTGACTTTACCTCTGACAGCTTGGAGTCTTTCCAGAGACAGATAAACTCCCTTGCCAAGGTGGTACTCCAGAACCGTCGTGGTTTGGACTTAATATATGCAGAACGGGGTGGTCTTTGCCTAGCATTGCAGGAAGAATGTTGTTTTTTTGTAAATGAAACTGGATTTGTAGAACAGAATGTTGATACCTTGCACAAACTTAGCCGAGATATTAAGAATTCCTTTTCCCCTTTCAATACTAACTCCTGGTTCTCTTCTCCTTTAACTGCTTGGCTTCTGCCTCTCCTAGGCCCTTTGCTAGCTATGGTAGCTCTATCGATGATTATTCCTTGCCTCATTCAATTCCTCAAGAAACGCATACATGACATTATTAGTGTTACAGTACAGAGAGTCTCAGTTCACCCTTACACTCGTATTCCTTTAGAGGAAAGAAATGCTCTAACTGACATTGATCCATAAACACAGTTCATTAATTAAAGAAATTAGGAGGAGATGTTGGGAACATGTGTAAGCCTGATAGAGCTTAGGGAGAACCACCCCCATCTTTGGATGGAGGTCTGAGAAGATAACCTCTTGGTAAGTCTCTCTCAACCGAGGTGAGCATAAGGGGGGAAACTCAGACTTGGTTCTTTCCTTCTTGACTCTCAGGCCCACAAATACCCCAGTACTTCCCTCCATTAACTGCAGGCCACATGGCTGCAGATTCACTTATTCAAAGTCACCTTCTGATCACAGAAGAACACACCTTATCACATACTTCATCACACACCTCAGAGCCCAGACAAGAGAAATTCCAAACTATATGGCCTTTTGATATCCATCTTCTCTCTGTCTCACCCTATGGGTTTAACCCCTATGCTTCTCTCAAATACCTTTGGATAATTAAGTTGCTTGTGTTATGGAAAATAACTGTCTTGTATCTCATCAATTCCTGTCATACCAACCCCCTACCTTAGGGGCATGCTGACTGTTAAGAAACCTGTAATTTCTGTCATATTGCAACAATAATTACCTCCATTGCTTTTCTATTTAACTCATGTCCACTTTGCTAATAAACGGACTCTAGGATTCTGGGACTCAAGGACTCAGTTTCCAGATTCACGCTAAGAGTCCCCTGGTGTCTTTTACTTCGTGTCACCCCTGTCATGAGCGAGAAAGAACCAGCCCGATACCTTTCACAAGGAGGACACCCTGCCGGAGAAGGAGAAAGACACCCCGAAACTTTAGTAGGCCAGTCAATAAGGGGTCCTAGCGGTGACACCAAGGAGGTGACTACAATTTAATTTGGGTTAAAAAATAGAGTAGAAAAAAGGTAAAAAAATTTTTCTTTTAAATTATTAAGCACACATCCTCCCCCTCCCGCCATATCTAGTCCCTGGTGACCAGCTCCTAGCAGGCTCCCCTGCTGAGCTTCTTTCTTTACCAAGATTCCTGTCCCACCAGGGAGTATCATTCAAACTAAGTATATACCCTTCTGAAAGCTCTGGCCTTTTTTCTTTCTAAGTAGCCAAACCCCTCCCCCCCCACCTTACCCCACATAGGTAATTAAAAATAAATAAATATATAAACTCTTTCCATTCACCACTCTTTTATGACTGTTCTTTTTCGTATCTTTTTCTTTTTTCTCTCTCTCTTTCTTTTTTTTTCTTTTTCTCATTCTTGTCATCCTTTCTTCCTTAATCCTACAGCTTCCAAGGCCACAGGCCCCATCCCCCACACCACCAAACAGTGTGCTTTTTGAATTCACTGATACACATTTGGGAATTATTTTGGGGAAGAATTCTAACTCAGAGTGGACTCTCACTGCGAGTATCTCTGCTCAACTTCCCTTCCTCCTTTAGCTACCCCTAGAATATACAGTGGATAGTAGATTTGCATAACTGTCCATTTTAGCTATCCTAGTCTAGTCCTGAGTTTTTTTTTGTTTTTTTTTTTTTCTCTTTCTTAGCATTCAGCTGCCTCTGATCACAAGGTTTGAGGTAATCTGGGACTGGGTTTTTCTTACCCTGTTCTATTTTATTATTAATATTATATAAAGGCATATATCTTCCCCACACCCCTTTAGGTTGATCAGAATTAACCCTTTCATTGCTAGGGTAGTGGGCATCTTATCTATTGTGGGAGGAACTTGTCTTGTTAGAGGAAATAATAGAAGAAAACTTCTCAGACCTGAATAACAGAAAGGACATCAAGATTCAAGAGGCCCAGAGAGTACCAAAAAGAATCAACCCGGACCTGAAGACACCAAGACACATCACAGTCACAATGAGAAGAAGTACGGATAAAGAAAGGATCCTAAAGGCTGCAAGAGAGAAACAAAAAGTCACATACAAGGGAAAACCCATAAGATTATCTGCAGATTTCTCCACTCAAACTCTAAAAGCCAGAAGAGAATGGCAAGATATCTATCGAGCCCTGAATGAAAAAGGGTTTCAACCAA
>NW_026647999.1:0-104981 GCF_950295315.1 Erinaceus europaeus | reverse complement strand
TTGTTGTAATTTCTGAGGTTGTATGAGCTATATTTGTCATAAAATTATTTAATATAGCATGGCTTATATGAAAACAAAACAATTGAAAAAGAACAGAACAGGAAAATAAAAAACAAATCAATAAAAAGAAAATGGTTAAATCAAGAGCAAATAAAACTGCTAACACAATGAATCAAGACAGGAATAAAGAAGAAACTCCAAATCATTCAGAAGTAAGCATAGATAAGAAAAGTATGCAAGCAATAATAAACCTAGTAATCACAGAAATGAAGACAACTCTGGAGGAAAGGGCTATCAGAATTAGGGAAACAACTGATGAGACCCTAAAGGAAAATACTAGATACCTCAAGGTAATCAGAGAACTGAAAGCTGAAATAGCTTAAATAAAAGGTCAATTAGAAGAAAAAGCTAATACTATAACAGAACTGAAGAAAGAATCTGAGGGAAGAGAAAGCAGACTAACAGAAGCAGAAAACAGAATTAGCCAGACAGAGGATGAGCTAGAGAAAACAAAAAAAGATGTAAAAGAGCTCAAAAAGAGATTGAGAGACACTGAAAACAAAAACAGAGACATATGGAATGATCTCAAAAGAAGTAACCTTCGTATAATTGGCCAGCCAGAGGAAGAAAGAGAAGATGGAGAAGTAAACATTCTATATGAAATTATAGAAGAAAACTTCCCAGAACTGAACAACAGAAAGGACATTAAGATTCAAGAGTCTCAGAGAGACCCAAACAGAATCAACCCAGACATGAAGACACCAGGACACATCATAGTTTCAATGAAAAGAAGTAAGGATAACAATAGGATCCTAAAGACTGCAAGAGAAAAACAAAAGTCACTTACAGAGGAAACTCATAAGTCTATTAGCAGACATCTCCACTAGAACTCTAAAAGCCAGAAGAGAATGGCAAGATATCTATTGAGGTCTGAATGAAAAAGTTTAAACCAAGGTTAATATATCCTGCTAGACTTTCATTCAGACTAGATGGAGGGATCAAAATCTTCTCAGAGAGACAACAGTTAAAGGAGGCAAACATCACCAAGCCTGCCCTGAAAGATTTTCTAAAAGATCTCTTATAAACAAGAACATCACCATAATACTTGCCATATATCAGAGCAAATACAAAATTGTAGAATAATGGCACACATTCAATCCATGATATCAATAAATGTCTATGGCTAAAACTCACCCATTAAAAGTCACAGAGTGGGAGGATGAATCAGAAAACACGACCCAACCATATGCTGCTTGCATGAATCCCATCTAAATCAACAAGACCTACACAGGCTTAAAATGAAGGGATGGAAAACTATCGTACAGGCTAATGGACCACAAAAAAGGCAGTAACAGCCATTCTCAGCTCTGACACAATAGACTTTAAATTAAATAAAGTAATAAAAGATAGGTAAGGCCATTACATAATAGTCAGAGGATCAATCACCCAAGAAGATTTAACAATTATTAACATCTTTGCACCCAGTTTGGGTCCATTTAAATACTTCAAACACCTACTGAAAGAAGTACAAAAATACATAAATAGTAATAAAATAGTCGTGGGAGATTTTAACACCCCACTCTCACACTTAGACATATCAACAAAGCAGAGAAACAACAATGAAACAAAGAAGAGAATTAAATGAAGAGATGGACAGACTGGACATCCTGGACATTTTCAGAATTCTTCACCCCCAAAATTGGAATACACATTCTTTTCAAATCCACACAGCACATACTCAAGGATAGACCACATGTTATGCCACAAAGACAGTATCAACATATTCAAGAGCATTGAAATCATCCCAGGTATCTTCTCAGACCACAGTGGAGTAATGCTAACATTTAAGAAGAAACAGAAAATTACTAAAAGTCACAGAATCTGGAACCTCAATAACTTGCTGCTTAAGAACTGCTGGGTCAGAGAGACACTCAATCAAGAAATTCAAATGTTCCTGGAAACAAATGAAAATGAAGACACAAGCTAACAAAATATTTGGGACACACTAAAGCAGTACTGAGAGGGAACTTCATAGCCATTCAATCACACATTAGATTACAAGAACAGCTCAAATAAATGACCTTACTGAATACCTTAATGACACAGAGGAAAAGTATCAAAGGAACCCTAAAACAATCAAAAAGATGGAAAGCACTAAAATTAGAGCAGAAATAAACAACATCAAAAATAAGAGAACCATACAAAAGACCAATGAAGCCAAATGCTGGTTCTTTGAAAAATTAAATAAGATTGACAAGTCCCTAGCCAGACTCACTAAAAAAAAAAAAAAAAAAAACCCAAGAAGACTCAAATAAGTAGAATTGTAAACGATAGATGAGTGATCACAGCTGACACCACAGAAATCCAGAAAATCATGTAAAACTTCTGTGAAGATCTATGCTCCACCAAGCTAGAGAATCTGGAGGAAATCAAAGAATTCCTAGAAACATATGCCCTTCCAAAACTAAACCAATAAGAACTACAAAACCTAAATGCACCAACCACAGACAAAGAAATAAAAACACTTATTAAGAATTTTCCCAAGAACAAAAGCCCTGGACCAGATGGTTTCACAAACAAATCTACAAACATTCAGGGAAAGCAGAAGGTATATAGCATAATGGTTATGCAAATAGACTCTCATGCATGAGGCTCCAAAGTCCCAGGTTCAGTCTCCCACAACACCATAAGCCAATGCTGAACAGTGCTCTGGTTAAAAAAAAAAAACCTTCAGGAAACAATTGATACCTATAATTCTTTTTTTTTTTAATTTCTTTATTGGGTGATTAATGATTTACAGTTGACAGTAAAATACAATAGTTTGTACAAGTATAACATTTCCACATAACAATACAATAAAATAACTATCAATAGAACATTGGACATCTTTGCCTGTATCTGTTACTCATTTGCATTTCTTTTTTTAAATTTTTTATTTAAGAAAGGATTAATGAACAAAAACATAAGGTAGGAGGGGTACAACTCCACACAATTCTCACCACCCAATCTCCATAACCCACCCCCTCCCATGATAGCTTTCCCATTCTCTAGCCCTCTGGGAGCATGGACCCAGGGTCGTTGAGGGTTGCAGAAGGTAGAAGGTCTGGCTTCTGTAATTGCTTCCCCGCTGAACATGGGCGTTGACTGGTCGGTCCATACTCCCAGTCTGCCTCTCTCTTTGCATAGTAAGGTGTGTCTCTGGGGAAGCTGAGCTCCAGGACACATTGGTGGGGTCTTCAATCCAGGGAAGCCTGGCCAGCATCCTGGTGGCATCTGGAACCTGGTGATTGAAAAGAGAGTTAACATACGAAGCCAAATAATTTGTTGAGCAATCATGGATCCCAAACTTGGAATAGTGGAGAGGAAGTGTTAGGGAGGTACTCACTGCAAACTCTAGTGTACTTCTGCTTTCAGGTATATATTGATACCTATAATTCTAAAGCTCTTCCTTAAGAATGAAGAAACAGGAACACTCCCTTCCATTATCTATGAAGCCAACATCACCCTGATACCAAAAGCAGATAGGGGCACAACAAAAATGGAAAACTACAGACCAATATCTCCTATGAATATAGATGCCATTATACTGAACAAGATTCTAGCCAATCATATACAGCAGTATATCAAAAAGATTGTTCATCACTACCAAGTGGGATTTATCCCAGGAATGCAAGGCTGGTTAAACATATGTAAGTCAATCAATCTCATTCACTACATCAATAAAAGCAAAGCCAAAAACCACATGATTATCTCAATAGATGCAGAAAAAGCGTTTGACAATATCCAACACCCATTCATGATCAAATACTAAAAAAATGGGAATAGATGGGAAATTCTTCAAGATAGTGGAATCCATATATAGTAAATCTACAGCCAACATCATACTCAATGGACAGAAGCTCTAAGCATCCCCCCTCTGTTCAAGGAATAGACAGGGCTGTCTATTATCACAATTATTCTTCAACATATTATTGGAAATTCTTGTCATAGTAATCAGGCAAGAGAAAGAAATCAAAAGGGATACAGATTTGAAGGAAAGAAATCAAGCTTTCACTATTTGAAGATGACATGAGAGTATACAAAAAAAACCCTAAAGAATCCAGAAGAAAACTACTGGAAGTTATTAGGCAATATAGCAAGGTGTCAGGCTACAAAATCAATGTAAAAAAATCAGTGTCAGAGAACCATCTCTTGGTTTTATTAATTTTCCTAATAGTCTTCTTGTTTTCTGTTTCATTGATTTCTGCTCTGACTTTAAATATTTCCTGTCTCCTGCTGACTGTTGGGTCTTTTTGTTGCTCCACTTCTAGTTGCTTGAGGTGGGTTGTTAGGTGGTTTACTGGTGATTTTTCCTGTTTATTGACGTGGGCCTGTATTGCTGTGAACTGCCCTCTCAGCACTGCTTTTGCGGCATCCTCTAGGGTCTGTAAACTGGTTTCTTCATTTACATAGGAATAGAGGTAATTCTTAATTTCTTTTTTGATCTTCAGTGACACACTTATTATTCAGCAGGATATGTTTTAGTCTCCAGGCTTTAGGGAAAGTTTTTTACCTTTCTTAGTTGATTTCTACTTTCATGCCTTTGTAGTTTTAATATTTACTTATCGGTTTAGACTGTGTTGCCCAGCAAAAGTTCAATCCTTGTAAATGTTGCATGTATCCTTGAAAAGAATGTGTATCCATTACTTTTGAGATGGAAATTTTTGTATATATATATTAGGTCCATTTCATCTATGGTTTCTTTTAAGTTCGTTATTTCTCTATTGATTATTATTTTGTTCAGATGTTCTCCCTCAAAAACAAAGAGACAGAATGGGAGAAGCTCTTCACATGCCATACATCAGACAAGAGACTAATAACCAAAATATACAAAAAGCTCAGCAAACTTAGCAACAAAAAAGTAAATAACTCCATTCAAAAATGGGCAGAGGATATGAACTAAACATTCATTTTAGAGGAGATCCAAAAGGCTAAAAAACATATAAAACACTGCTCCAGGTCATGGACAATCAGAGAAATGCCAATTAAGACAACATTGAGATACCACCTCACTCCTGTGAGAACGGCATACATCAAAAAGGACAGCAGCAACAAATGCTGGAGAGGCTGTGGGGACAAAGGAACCCTTCTTCACTGCTGGTGGGAATGTAAATTAGTCCAGCTTCTGTGGAAAGCAGTCTGGAGAACTCTCACAAGGCTAGACTTGGACCTTCCATCTGACCCAGTAATTCCTCTCCTGGGGTTAGACTCCAAGGACTCCATAACACCCAACCAAAAAGATATTTGCACACCTATTTTTATAGCAGCACAATTCATAATAGCTAAAGCCTGGAAGCAAACCAGGTGCCCAAAAACAGATGAGTGGCTGAGAAAGCTGTGGTATATATACACAATGGAATACTAAGCAGCTATTAAGAACAATGAACCCACCTTCTCTGACACATCTTGGATGGAGCTAGAAGGAATTATGTTAATTGAGCTAAGTCAGAAAGATAAAGATGAGTATGAGATAATCCCACTCATCAACAGAAGTTGAGAAAGAATAACAGAAAGGGAAACTCAAAGCAAGAGTTGACTGAATTTGGAGTAGGGCACCAAAGTAAAATTCATAGGTGGAAGGTGAGGGTGGATGTTCAGCTTCATGAGGCAAGGGGGAGGGCACACATTTTTTTCGTGGTGGGAATGTTGTTTATGTACACTCCTATAAATTTATAGTCATATAAATCACTATTTAATTAATATGAGAGGGGAATATTGATTGAATGTCTCAAACTTTTTAAAAGCACAGAATGAATCTTTTGAATACATAGGCTGAGTCTGATATATTGACTCTCTTAAAAGCTTAGTCCAGGGAGAACAAAAGTGGTGGCATAGATATATGCAAATAGTGTCAAAGGATATGAAATATGGTGATGGTGTGTATGATACAGCAAATCCCAACAAAGGGATTCTTCAAAGTTAACCCAATTGCCAAACAATATGATTATTGCAATTACTGTCTATTGTCTTCTTAAACCCTAAGACAACAGGAATCTCTTGCTTCCTGTATAGAGCCTATATTTCTCCCAGTCTTGGAACCTCTGGGGTGAGGCTCACTTCCCTGCATGCTTCTCTCAAGTCACACAAAATGATATTGCATCCGCTGATTCCAACCTAATCAATGCAAATTGTATCATTTCAGCATGCTTCACCTCAGACTGTTTACAGAGACTTCAAGCATAGATTGCCAACTCTTCACCCTCATCACTAGGGTGAGACCTTTTCCTTTCATAGTGTTGTCTAATTTTATTCCAGGAGGTTTACTTCCTAACAAAGTCCCAAAACCTAGATGTAAGCCAAGTCCTATAAGATTGAGCATATGTTCACATGTATCCATAAATTAGGGCAAAATATATACCTGAAAGCAAAAATACACCAATAGTCTGTAGTGAGTCAGTGTCAAGTTCATAATGAAATAGTGTCCACTTAGACTTAGATACACTCCTCCCCTACTTCCTATTACAGTTCTCTCACTCACTCCAAAGATAACCTTAGCAAAGTAAGGACTGTAAAACCTGAATAAGGGCAAGAGACTAGCATACTTTAACAATGACTCGTTAGTCACTATCAAGCCATTCCACCAGCTGGGGCCCTAATAGGGGAATCCTGAGATTCGCAAACAGACTTGACGGGCCTAGACCTCGAATAAATCCCTCTCTCCATTGTTACCAGTGATTTCTAACAGGAACAACAAAATAGACCCCTTTTTGGGCCTCCATAGGACCTTGCCCTCAACCTGGATCAACAATGGTAGAGAATGTTTCATCCTCTGAAGGGAGGCTGGACAATATACTCTATGTTACACCTGAGGAAGATGCGTTGATACTGGGGCAGCATGGAATGTTCCTACTCATGACCACAGAAATTGAGCTCAGATCTAGAGGGATGTAGAGGTCACACAGGCTCCTAAGATAATTATGTGCCCCAGATCATAACAAATTGATGGCGTTTACAGTAATATTTATACCCCTCTCTCATGTTAGCTGCTCTCTTCCCTGATTCAGCTTTCTGGTCCTTTTCCCAGTCATGACATCATCTCCCCAGACAACAATTAGGATCCACCTGCATATCAGATTTCAGGCTCAGGCAAAAACAAATACAAAAACAAAAACAAACAAACAAATAAAATACTAGTATAGCTACAGGCCCTTTGAAATATAACTAAAATATGCCCAATAGCTATCTACAAAATGGAGGACCCCCCAACACTTCATCTGCACTATTTCATCCTTTAGGTCCATGATTTTTCAACAATTTGTTTGGCTTTGTACATTAACTCTCTTTTCAGTGACCAGGTTCCAGATGCTAGCAGGATGCGACCAGACTTCCCTTGACAGACAATTCCACCAATGTGAATCGGAGCTCCACTTCCTCAGAGCCCTTCTCTACTAGGGAAAGAGAGAGAGAGGCTGGGAGTATGGCTCTACCTGTATCGCCCATGTTCAGCTGGGAAGCAATTACAGAAGCCAGACCTTTAACCTTCTGCATCCCACAATCATCTTGGGTCCATACTCCCAGAGGGTTAAAGAACAGGAAAGCTATCAGTGGAGGGAATGGTATATGGAGGTCTGGTGGTGGGAACTGTGCAAAGCTGTATCCCTCTTATCCTATGGTTTTGTCAACGTTTCCTTTTAATAAATAAAAAATTTTTAAAAATTTAAAAATATCTCCTATTATTATTGTGTTACTATCAGTTTCTCCCTTGAGTTGAGTGTTTTATATATTTGAGTACTCCTAAAGTTGGGAAATATATATTTATGATGGTTATATCTGTTAGATTGATCCTTCTCTATCTCTGATTACTTTCTTTGTATGAAAATCTATTTTTATCAGAGAATAGAATAGTTTTACCTGCCTGTTTTTTTTTTTTGTGAGTTATTAGTTTGAAACATCTTGCTCCAGCCTCTTATATTCAGTTTCTTTTTGTCTTTCCTTTGGTTGTGTATTTCCTGAAGACATAATAGATGGATCTTGTTCTTTAATCCATCTAGCTACTCTGAGTCTTTTGACATGTGAGTTTAGGCTATTCACATTTAGGGTGATTATTGATATATGTGGTTTACTTATGTCCATTCAAATTTTTTTGTTCTGAGTTTATTTTTAAATTGTTGAATCTTTGCCCATTTGGTTCTATCTGACATTTTGTGTGGGTGAGTTTCTGTGGTGAATTCCTCAGTGGTGTTTCTTATTCTTTCTGTAAATCTCTGTTCCCTGTTTTGTTTTGTGGTTACCATGTGTGTAATAACTAGCTTTATGTGTCTAGAAAAGTCTTTTTAAAGTTGATCTTGAGTCACAAACATTTGATAGGGCTTTTTTGTCTTTAAATTCCCTCCCCTACTTGCATATTGTTCTTTCCTATTTTATTGTGTTCTTGTTTCTAGTCTACTCCTGTTCACCTCTGTATGTTTGTATTTGCATAAATAATATTTCTGGCACATGATATTGATATCATGTGTAATGAATAAATCAGCAGGGCCTTAGAAAATTATCATACAAACTGCAATAACTTTCAAAATGTTAGTCAAAATATAACACATCAAGATAAGGCAGAATATGCTTTCATTCTCTGATGATGATTCAGATGAACAGTTGTACTGCAAGATAATCCTTTCTCTTTTTAAATGGGGAGAGACAGAAGGGGCTTCTTGGAGGATTGGTTTATGGAGTAGGCACAATCTAATTTGTGCTGTCCTCAAAACAATAATTGAGCACAACAAGAGATCCAATAGGACACATATTCTACAGGTGGGCCAAATAGGAGGGTGGGTTGGAAGACACAGTCAAATCCAGAGCTCCAGGCAGGCAGTGCCAACCTGCACCATCTTGGACCATAGCAAAGTTATCAGACCCAGAAGAAAAGGAAATCAAAGCTTAAAACCTCTCAACCTATGACTCAGGGTTGTTTTTTTTTTTCAGGACATATCCTTGAATGTTAGGAATTGCTATTGTTAAAATGTCAATATTACTCAAAGCTTACAAATTCATGTCAATACTCATCAAAATCCCAATGTACTCACTCCACAAATATGAAATATGAAAACATTATCAATTTATATAGAAACACAGATACATACATAACACACACAGGGAAAGAGAGAGAGGGAGGAGAGAGAGAGAAGAGAAGAGAGAGATAGAGATAGATGAGAGAGAAAGAGAATTAACTGAATAAAATCTTGAGCACCAAAAATAGAGCTTGAGGAGTCCTGAGGCTGGTTAGTTTTAATATATTTTACAAAGTTGTAGTAACTAAACCTGTATTGTATTATCATAAAAGAAAGCAAATATGAGGGTGGGTGTTGCACACCCAGTAGTGAGCATACATTGCCTTGTGTAACCACCCAGGTTCAAGTCCCCAGTACCCACTTAATAGAGGGGTAGCTTCACAAGTGGTGGAGTAAAGTTGTAGGTGTCTCTCTTTCTTTCACTTCACTCTCTCTTTATTTCTCTCTATCAGAAAAATAAAAGAAAAAGGAAGGAAAAAAAGGAAAATGGAAGTGGTAGAATCTTTCTTTATCCACTGAATCTGTGCAGTAACCTTGACGGGGGTGGGGAGGAAGAAGGAGGAGGAGAAGGAAGAGGAGGGGGGGAGCTGATGATGAATAAGAAGGAGGAGGAAGAAGGAGATGGAGAAGGAGAAAAAGAAGGAGGAGGAGAAGGAGGAGGAGGAGTAGGAGGAGGAGGAAATACACCAATGGAACAGAATACAGTACCCAGAAATAATTCAATGCATAAATACATAAACATGCATTAGAACTTCCAGGATGGCAAAAACACAGAATGGGGATTGGGTGGGGGTAACTGTCTTTTTAAATTTTGGTCCATATTCCCAGAGGGATAAAAAGTAGGGAAATTTTCAGTGGAGCAGATGGAACATGGAATTCTGGTGGTGGGAACTGTATGAAGTTGAACTCCTGTTATCTTACAGTCTTATTAATTATTACTAAATCACTAATATTTTTAAATCATCTTTTTATCTAAATACTGTTGCAAAAGCTAGATATCTACTTGCAGAAAAAAACTAGTATATCATACAACTAGTATATCATATAACTAGTATATCATATCATCCCAACTCCTAGGGGAAAGAATTCTTGACTTAACAAATGGACTACAGGTT
This sequence comes from Erinaceus europaeus, assembly GCF_950295315.1. Taxonomy (NCBI): domain Eukaryota; kingdom Metazoa; phylum Chordata; class Mammalia; order Eulipotyphla; family Erinaceidae; genus Erinaceus; species Erinaceus europaeus. The sequence goes on along the minus strand of NW_026647999.1, from coordinate 94,825 downwards.
CAAAGTAAGTAATAAGGGAATTCAAATCTAAAGCGCAATGCCATATCATTTCACACCTATTAGCATGACTTTTGAGGAAATGTCAAAAGATAATAATTGTGAGTAGAGAAGAGTACTCTTGGTACTGTTGAACATTATTGCTGCAAATAGAAATTGATACAGTCATTTACAGAAAACAGAATGGAGATTCCAAAGAAATGATTAGTAAGTCAAAGAGATTTCTGCACTCTCATGTTCATTGCAACATTAAACACATATAGAAAGAAGCTAAGTGTGCTACACACAGTGCGATCTCACTTATATATGTAACCCAGGGTTGGTTAAATAACTCATTTGGGCAGTGTGCTGCCTTGTGTTCGATCCAGGTTCAAACCTGGCCTCTACCACATTGAAGGAGGCTTTGGTGCGATGGTCCTGTGGTCTCTTCCATTCTTTCTCTGTATCTATTTAAAAAAAGAAGAAAAAAAACACCATCTAAAGTAGCAGACTTCATAGAAGTTGATAGCGGAATGCTGGTTGCGATAGGTTGATTCAAGGTATGAATGGGGAGATATTATATAAAGGATACAAAGTTTAAGGATACAAAATAAGTAAGTTCTGGAGCTCAAGGGACTGGTGGTGGTGCACCTGTTTGAAGGTACACTTTACAGTGTTCAAAGGGTTCGAGCCTCCGATACCCACCTACAGGGGGAAAGCTTTGAAAGTAGTGAAGCAGTGCTGCAGGTATCTTTCTCCTTCTCTGTCTCCCCCATCCTCTCTATTTTGAGCTCTCTCTAATAAATAAAGATAATTAAAAAAATTAAAAGTCTGGAGCTCTAGTAGAATAGTATTCTGACCATGGTTAATATTATATATTTTACAGAAGTTACGGAACATATATTCAATGAAGTATTACTCAGCAATTTAAAAAGATGGAATTGTGTCCTTTGGAACAGTAATGGATGATACTGGAGGTGCTTATGCTTAGTGAAGTAAGTAAGGTAAAAGACAACTAGCAGATGGGAGGAATGGTTTATGGAGTAGGCACGATCTAATTTGTGCTGTCCTCAAAACAATAATTGAACACAACAAGAGATCAAATAGGACACATATTCTACAGATGAAAGATCTACAGCCTCAGGTGGATGCTCATGTGTGATTGGATCTAATAGGGGAGTGTGTTGGAAGACACAGTCAAATCCAGAGCTCCATGCAGAGAGTGCCAACCTGCACCATCTTGGACCATAGCAAAGTTATCAGACCCAGAAGAAAAGGAAATCAAAGCTTAAAACCTCTCAACCTATGACTCAGGGTTGTTTTTTTTTTTTTCAGGACATATTCTTGAATGTTAGGAATTGCTATTGTTAAAATGTCAATATTACTCAAAGCTTACAAATTCATGTCAATACTCATCAAAATCCCAATGTACTCACTCCACAAATATGAAAACTCATCTCTAAGATCTTGGAAGAGCTATAGTGATAATCCTTGGGTTTGAGCACAGAATTTGTGTGGTGGGAGTGGCTTGGAACTGTATCCCTATTACTTTATAATATTGCAAGTCACTAATAAATAATCAAATGTTGAAAAGAATAGAATAAATGGTATATTGTACTTAAAATTTGCTGACAGTACATCTTATATCTCATAATCAAACAAAAAAGGTTACATGTGCCTGTGATAATTAGCTGGTGTGTATATTTGAGGAAAACAGTAATTTGTACACTTCATATATAAAGATTTTGCTAATGATAACACAAATCTGGGCAAAGAATTAGATTAGAAATAGGCAATAGTGCTGTATGAAGTAATAATTACTCATTTTCAAAGTATGATAGGTCAGAAAAGGACACACATCTTAAGTGTTTCAGCCTCTTCCCACCCTCCACCCCTCCCACACACAGTTGCTTAAGCCAGGGTGTGAGTTTATCAGACTTGCAGAAAGACATAATCTTTCAAGGAAAACCAACCTCGCCTCACCCTTCACCAGTTACTTAACCTCAGAGACCCCTCATTCAGTAACTAAGTAGTGAGGAAGCATGTATTAAAACTACTTAAGGGAGTCGGGCTGTAGCGCAGCGGGTTAAGCGCAGGTGGCGCAAAGCACAAGGACCGGCATAAGGATCCCGGTTCGAACCCCGGCTCCCCACCTGCAGGGGCGTCGCTTCACAGGCGGTGAAGCAGGTCTGCAGGTGTCTATCTTTCTCTCCTCCTCTCTGTCTTCCCCTCCTCTCTCCATTTCTCTCTGTCCTATCCAACAACAATGACAACAACAATAAAACAACAAGGGCAACAAAAGGGAATAAATAAATAAAAATAAAATATTAAAAAAAAAACTACTTAAGCTTGAGTCCTTAACCTAACATGAAAGATTTTTTTTTCAATTCCTAGGTGCCAGTCAGACCAGATTGTAAACTCCATTAATATCCAACTAGTGGAGAAACTGTTCACAACAATATGGCTGATTCAGATAGTGCCAGATCCCAATTCTGCAAAATGGAATAAATGTTTCGCTTTCCACTTTTCTTCCAGTTTCCTAAGTCTGTTTTGGGAGTGAATGGGTTGAATTAGCCCAGAAAGTGTATAATGAGGAAGTGCACCAGCAATTTGATTACTAGAGTGAGGCAGAAAGTTTTTGGAATACCACCGCATTCATAACTCATTCAAGCATAACTTGTGTAAGTTAATAAATCTCCAAGACTCACTTCCTCTGCTCATGTAACAATGAAAGAAATAATACTGAGGACACAAAGGCTTTTTAAATATTTAAAAGATTTAATGTATTTAAAATACTTAGCCCCGTATCTATTCCACTGTGAGTATATATTACTATCATTATAGGCCTTAATTGAATGAGAAATGAATTGAAATACTGGAATTTTAATCATGATATGATAAGTCTATTTTCTTGATCCAAGTTCACAAATTCAGTGTTTTTTAAACCTTTTCCCAGTCATGTCCTTTAACATATAGGATACATATAGATTATTTAACATATAGATGTATTTGTGCCATTCACAAATACATCTGCTATCTATTTTCTGCCTCTTAACTCAGTCTCACACTGATTTGTCATACTTAGTCATATTCTCAAAGAGCAGTTAACAAGTACAGATGGGCTTTTAATGATCTTCTGGTATGTTTATTGTGGTCTTATTTATTTATTTATATTTGTTTATTTATTTTCCCTTTTGTTGCCCTTGTTGTTTTCCATTGCTTTTGTAGTTATTATTGTTGTTGTTATTAATGTCTTCGTTGCAAGATAGAACAGTGAGAAATGGAGAGAGGAGAGGAAGACAGAGAAAGGGGAGAGAAAGACATCTGCAGACCTGCTTCACCGCCTGTGAAGTGACTCCCCTGCAAGTGGGAAGCCAGGGGATTGAACAGGGATCTTTAAGCCAGTCCTTGTGCTATGCAGCACGTGTGCTTATCCTGCTTCGCTACCTACCACCTGACTCCCATTTATTGTGGTAGTCAAATGTGCTATTAAAGATTTAAAAACAAACTGTCTACACAAGTGCACACATATATGTATAATTTTAGATTTTGCCAATAAAAGGAATATAACATACAATGAATAAATTATAACAAAATGTGCTGTTATTTATTATCTGGTCTGTAATTGATTTTCACCGAAAACTATTAGTTTTTCACAAACTTATGCATTTATAACCATCCTGTTGTCACTGATGTGGATATAATTATGACATGAAGATTGATATTTTTTTCCACATTAGATTTTAAAAATGAAAAAGTGTACCCAGAATGTAGTGTGAGTAACTGCTGCTGAGTCGAATAAAAGTTTTGAATGTTGGAATACTGTTTTCTCATTTCTTTTGTTGTTATTTCAGGCTTAGTAGAAATAACATTTTTATTTATTTATTATCTGATAGAGACAGAGAGAAATTAAAGGGAGGGGGGAGGTAGAGATGGAGAAAGACAGACACCTGCAGCCCTGCTTCACCTGCTTCTGAAACTTTTTCTGAAGCAGGTGAAGACCAAGGGCTTGAACCCAGGTCCTTGGGCATTGTAGTGTGAGTGCTTAACATTACATTAGTAAGGTGAAAGATTTTCTTAAGGCATTTTCACATCTAAGGAACTTTGCAAGTATAAAATAATCTGCTCTTTACAGTCTGAGTTACACAAGCCAAACTCATGGAACATATTTTCCCTGTGCATCAGCATTTTTAAATAACTGAGACCACTAACAATAACATTAAATATAGGTGAAACCAAGTCTGAAATACTATTCTCTCATTTCTATGCTATTGACAATATAATGACCACAGACACAATTTTCACCTATTATAATCACTATCACCTTATTTTTTTCTAGATAATCAACAACGAATACTTAAAAATATAAGTTTTTATTTGTAACATTTGCCAATTTTATAGTATCAATACAATGGCCTTAGTCAATTTCACATTACCAACATGAGGTCACTTCACACAATGTTGAGAAGAGATTTGTAGACTTAAAACATAATAGCATTTCCACCCTACAGATACAATAAATTTACGTAATTCCAGGTGGTGTATAGGTAATAGAAAAACAAAAACAACTAAGAAAAAATAGGTTCCTTAACTGCATTCTACTGTCAATTTGTTTACCTTTAAGATAATTTACACAATACTAAGTTAACATTTTAAGATAGCTATGTTCAACAATGACTCATCTGTAAACTTCAACAACTATTTCACATGAGTCAGCTGGAAAACAACATAGACATAAAATATTGTACTATTTTCCCTCACTTTGAATAATAAAAGTCTTGGCCACATCTTATCAGCTTAAACTCTTTTTTTTACATTTATTTATTTTTATATTACAGAATTACATGTCAACAGGGGTTTGAATTCACACCATTCTCACCACCAGAGTTCTGAACCTTAGCTCTACCCACTGCAATCCACCACAGTTCCCCTAAAATTGTAGACATGGGCCAATCACCTTCTCTACAACTGTCTGTCCACATTTATACATAATTGCCCCTTCTTTTGCTGATACAATCCTCTTCCCCTCTAAGCCACTCATGACCTCAAAGCTACCTCTCTTTTTACTTCTTTCTCTCTGGGTACTTATGGAGCTGGTGTGTAGAGTCCTCTTATCTTCGTCCTATCACTTCTCCCCTGCTGGGAGTGTGGATCAAGGTTGTTTTTGGGGAGCAGAAGGTAGGAGTTCTGGCTTCTGTAGCTGCTTCTCTGCCGAGCATGGGCATTGGCATTAGCCTAAACTCTTTAAAAGTTTCAATCATTCATTATCTTCATTTTAATTATTTAATTATTTATTATTCATTTAGAGACGGAGAAAGTAGGGAGAGAGAGAGAGAGAGAGAGAGAGAGAGGAGAGTGAAAGGCCACAGCAATGAACATTCCTTCAGTGTGGTGGGGGCTAGGATCAAACAGGGGTTGCGCATATGGCTAAGCACTGCCCTATGCAAGGGAACTATTTCACTGGCAGTCTATATGTCTCCAGTTTTTTACTTCTCACTGACCTATTCCAATTTAGCCATCTGTTCTGTGCTTTCACAAAACCCTATCTGGTTATAGTTACCAGTATCTGTAATGAAATAGAAGTTTAAAGACCTTCTTATGTTATTTACACTCCTATCAGCAGTGTTTATTGTTCACAAGGTACTCAGTGTTTCTGGAAGCAGATTTTTCCCTTTGGTCCTAATATACAATATTTAATTTTGTCTTCCTCTCCATTAAATTTCTTCTCCCCTTTACAAACTCCTCTTCTATGCATCTGCTGCTTCTTGTAGTTGATTAAGGTCTGTTTTCTAAACTACACTTGGGTGTCCTGGCTTCTCACTCCATAAACTTCAGCATACCTTTAATTATCATATATACTCAGGTGACTATGTTTACTGTATATCCAGAAAACAAAAGTGTGAAAATTGCAGGTTATTTTTTATATGTACACCATCACCAAAAACAAGGTAATAAATATATTTCCTTTACTTTCAAATATTATCTAATTCCCTCTTGTAATCACTCCCTTTCTAGTCAACCCAACTGCCATTCTCTAAGCAACTATTGATCTGCTCAGTGTTCACTAGATGAAATTGACTTTTATCAAGTTTTGTATATGCATGAAATAGTACAGTACATACATTTTATTTTAGGACTCTTTACCGCTCTCCATAAATATTTACTGGGTTTCTTTTATTAGTGATTTAATGGTGTCTGACTAAATTATAAGATTTCAAGAGTGAAGGGTGCAACTTCTCACCCATAGATGGGCCTGTGAGTCAACACACCCTGCTCAGATACTCTGTGCCACCACCTCTCTCCCCATGACTAGCATAGTTCTCACATAGTCCAACAGACTGGTTACTTTTTAATTTTTTTAACTCTGTATGATTATTTTAAGATTTATGTATATTGTTGCCTGTATGAAAAATATGCTATTGCTTAGTAACAATCCTATTATGGATACACTATTTATTTATTTACCTCCAGGGTTATTGCTGGGGTTCAGTGACTGCACTACAAATCCACTTTTCCTGGAGGCTATTTTTTTCCTTTTGTTGCTCTTGTTGTTTATCGTTGTTGTTACTGCTGTCATTGTTGTTGTTATTATTGTTGTTAATGCTGTTGTTGTTGTTGGATAGGACAAAGAGAAATAGAGAGAGGAGGGGAAGACAGAGAAGGGAGAGAAAGATAAACACCTGCAGACCTGCTTCACTGTTTGTGAAGTGATCCCCCTGCAGGTAGGGAGCCTGGGGGTTCGAACTGGGATCCTTCGGCTGGTCATTGCACTTGGCGCCATGTGTGCTTAACCTGCTGCGCTACTGCCCGGCCCCCAGGACACTAAATGTTTAATTCATTCACTTATATCAAGAAGAAATTTGGTAGTTTTCTGTTTCAGATTTTACATAATAACTAAATTTATTATAAAGTTCCCATGAACATTCACACACAAATCAATATGTGGAACACATAATTTTCTGATTCATACAGTAGGTGCATTTTAAAAATATTTTATTTACTTATTTATTAGATAGAGACTAAGAGAAATTTAGAGAGGGAGGAGGTGAAAGAGAGGGAGATAGAGAAAGACATCTGCAGTCCAGGTTCACGACTTGTGAAGCTTTCCCTCACTGCAGGTGGAGAACGGGGGCTTGAACCTGGGTCCTTGGACACTGTAAAGTGTGTTCTTAACCAGGTCCACCAGCACCTGGATACCTCAGGTACATTTTTAAAAAAATATTTTTTTTTATTTATTAATGAGAAAGATAGGAGGAGAGAAAGAACCAGACATCACTCTGGTACATGTGCTGCCAGGGATTGAACTCAGGACCTCATGCTTGAGAGTCTAATGCTTTTTCCAGTGTGCCACCTCCTGGACCACACCCAGAAGGTAAATTTTTAATGGTCAAAAAAATACTGTTGTGAAAATGTCTGTGTAATTTTTCATTTCTACCAAGAATATTAGAATTATTACTTCCTAACCAATACATGAGTACTTTCAGTTTTTCACATTTTAACTTTTCTAGTAGGCATGCAATTATATTTTTTGTGATTTTAATTTTATTTCTTTATGGCTAATGATACTGAGTATACTTTAATATGTTCATTTGAGAGTTTTTTTCTTTTGTTTAAATTTCGACTATATTGTCCATTTAGATATCAGTGTATTGTGTTCTAATGACTAAGTTGTAAAAGATCTTACAGATACTTAGATAGAATATCATTGTCAAGATATTTGTTCCTAGTCTATGGTTTGACATTTTATTTGTGTCATTGATTTTTTTAAGAACAAAAGCCTATTCTTCTGATGACTTACAATTTCTTATTTTCCTATTCAATTTGTCATTTTTTCTTTTTTATTGTTGTTTTATTTATAAAATGGAAACAATGACAGGACCATAGTATTTTGGAAAGCTTTGCACAATCCTAACTGACTGAGATTATCCCCTCTCCTAAAGTTTTATAGTTTTTACTAGATCGTTTTTTATATGTGTGTTTTTAAAGGCACACACTTTTAGATTTAAATTTAAAGAAAGCTTTGTGCATCGATATCTTAATTAACAGAATTTCAAGGTAGTTCTGTGATCTTAGATAAGCAAAAGGACAGAAAACAGGCTGGTGGTGACATGCCCTGTGATACACACATACTACCATGTGCAAGGACCCATATTCAAGTCCTTGGTATCCACCTCTCAAGGGGAAGCTTCACAAGTGGTGAAGCAATGCTACGGGTGTCTATCTTTCCCTTTCTTTATCTATCTCCACCTCCCCTCTCAATTTCTCTATCTACTATTAAAAGGAAAGAAAAAGAAAAAAGAAAAACCAGAGAGCCCAAATCTCATGAGACTTTTTCATTGTTTATTTCACTGGGGGCACTGGGCTGTAGGGCCCTAGATGATAGCAGCTATCTATCATTAGCCCTTCAGATTTTTATCTACATCGTGATAACATCAACATCAAGGAATCAAGCTGAGGACTGGGTGGTGGCACATCTGGTGAAGCAAGCACATTACTATGTGCAAGGACCTGGGTTCTAGCCCCCAGGTCCCCCTGCAAGGGGAAAAGCTTCATGAATAAAGAAGCAGTGCTACAGGTGACTCTTTCTTTCTCTCTCCACTTTATTTTCCCCTTCAACTTCTCTCTATCCTATCAAACTAAAATAAAATAATTTAAAAAAATCATACACATAGAGGGTTGCAGAAGGTAGAAGGTCTGGCTTCTGTAATTGCTTCCTCGCTGAACATGGGCGTTGACTGGTCGGTCCATACTCCCAGTCTGCCTCTCTCTTTCCCTAGTAGGATGGGTCTCTGGGGAAGCTGAGCTCCAGGACAGAGAATGGGAAAGCTATCGGGGGAGGGGGTGGGATATGGAGATTGGGCGGTGGGAATTGTGTGGAGTTGTACCCCTCCTACCCTATGGTTTTGTTAATTAATCCTTTCTTTAATAAAAAAAAAATTAAAAAAAAATCATACACATAGACCTTCCACCTTCTGCACCCCATAATGTGCCTGGGTCCATACTTCCGGAGGTATAAAGAATAGGAAAGCAGGGGCTGAGTGGTGGCGTACCTGGTTGAGCGCACATATTACAATGTACAAGGACCTGGGTTTGAGCCCCCAGCCCCCACCTGCAGGGAGAAAACTTCACAAGTGGTGAAGTAGGGCTGCAGGTATCTCTCTGTCTCTCTTCCTATCACCCCATTCTCTCTTGATTTCTGGCTGTCTCTATCCAATAAATAAAGATAATAAAAAAATTTTAAAAAAAAGAATAGGAAAGCTATCAGGGGATGGGATGGGATATGGAGTTCTGGTGGTGGGAAATGTGTGGAGTTGTGCCCCTCTTATGCTATGGTCTAGTCAATATTTCTATTTTATAAATAATAATTTTAAAACGAGAAAAAATAACATACATAAAATAAAAAATAATCAAGCTGCAAAAAGACATCAAAACAATAAGTCCAGGGAGCCGGGCTGTGGTGCAGCGGATTAAGCTCATGTGGGGCAAAACGCACAACCGGAGTAAGAATCCCTGTTCGAGCCCCTGGTTCGAGCCTGCGGCTCCCCACCTGCAGGGGAGTCGCTTCATAAGTGGTGAAGCAGGTCTGCAGGTGTCTCTCTTTCTCTCCCTCTCTTTGTCTTCCCCTCCTCTCTCCATTTCTCTCTGTCCTATCTAACAATGACAACAGCAATAACAACAACAATAATAACAACAACAATGATCAGCAACAACAAGGGCAACCAAAGGGAAAAATAAAATAAATATATTTTTTAAAAAAGAAAATAATAAGTTCAATGTTATATACTATTCAAATCTTTAGGGTTTTAAAGATAAAGGCAGATCGTCTCAGTATCAATTTCTTTATTTTGGGTTGTTAAAGTAAAATGTCAAAATATGTAAAAATACTATACTTCTCCTATTACACTAGACATAGGTAGAAGTTTTTTTTTTCATGTGTCCAATTTGTGGGAACCCACTGAACACAACAATTCCAAGTTGGGAAACCATCACCAAAACTAGTATCCACACAACTAGGCTGACAGGCATAAATTCTCTGAGGTATAGAATTCTATTCCCATAACACCAGTCAAGGAACTACATGTAACTAGAAAAAAAAATTCTTGGAAGCCTGAGGCAGCTGGTAAGTACTCTTGCAGTGAATCTGTCACACAGGCAGCCATTTTTAAATAATATTTTTAATATTATAGAAGCATAGAGAAATTGATAGGGGAGGAGGAGAGAGAGAAGAAGGAAGAGAGACACTTGCAGCACCTCTGCATCACTTGTGAAGCTTCCTACCCCTAGAAATGGGGACTGAGGACTGGGGGCTTGAACCCAGGTTCTTGCACATAGTAATGTGTGAGCTCTACTGGGTGTACCACTGTCTGACTCCACTGTCTGCTTTTGACCTCACCAGAAGCAACCAACACTTTAAAGATAAAGTTAAGCCAATGCAAAGGCACATGTGGGCCAGAGTCCCTCTGCATTGTCATCTTCATGGTCCAGACTGGAGGCGATACAGGACCTGCCCCCAGACAGCTTTCAAATGAACTGAGTGGGACAACTTTTCTATTACTCTGCATAGGGAGTGAGGCAACACCAAGTTTCAGTATTCTATTCTTGCATATGACTATAGGATTTCCCAGCATCACTTTATTCAAAAGATAATCATCTCTCCTTGAGTTGCTTTGCCAAATTTCTCAAAAATCAACCAAGTAAATTTTTATGGATATACCTATAGAATTTGTTATATTCCGTTGATCTCTTTGTATACATTTTGGTAAGCACGATTAGTACTATCTTGATTTCTCTAACTTTACCTTCTAGTTGTACTGATAAATAACTAACAATTAACGTTAAGTTTCAGCTAATGTGCTGACTTTATGTACTTATATGTTGTCAAAGTATTACCTCCAGATAATTAGATAACACTGACTGGGGAGACAGTATAATGAATGGTTCATGCCTGACACTCTGCAGTCCCATGTTCAATCCCCAGCACCATCAGAACCCAGAGCAATGCTCTGGTCTCTCTCTCTCTCTCTCTCTCTCTCTCTCTCTCTCTCTCTCTCTCTCTCCTCTCTCTCTCTCTCTCTCTCTCTAATAAAATACTAAAAAAATTGACTGAGCTGAGTAGTGGCATACCTGGTGGGGCTGGGTGGGGTCACACCTGGTTGAGCTCACATATTACAGTGCACAAAGACCTAGGTTCAAGCTCCTGCAGAAAGGAAATTTCACAAGTGGTGAAACAAAGTTGCTGGTCCTTCTCTCTCTCTCTCTGGCTCTCTCTCTCTCTCTTCCTCTTTGTTTCCCCATTTTCCTCTAAATTTCTCTCTGTTTCTATGCAAAATAAATGAATAAAATTATTAAAAATAATTTAGCTTAAGATTGCCAACATATCATAAAGTTATAATGGGAGGGGTGATGAAAAACATCTGATAACTAGTGTAACTCATAAAAATCAACAGGCTTTCCAGTTTTCTAATATATTAATATGTGCATAAAAGACATGCTGTAACAATTATCAAGATAATTTAGATGACCCTCAGCTTGTTGCTGATAAAGACATTTGTTATCTCCAGTGAATTTACTTTTCTATTTTATGTCTTAATGTTGGACATAAGGTAAAAATTCTATATGCCAAAAAACGGTACATGGAGGTGTTCAGCTCGATACTCAATTCTAATTTCACTAGGCCATCATTAATGAAGTTGAGTCAGAGGATTTATCCACCAAGAATATTGTGAAATAAATTCAGGGTGACTTCACTTAGAAAAAATACTTTAAGGAAATTCCTAAAATTCATGCCACCATACGATTTTATTAATTGCAAAAGCAATTTCCCTCAGCTTTTCAGTTTCTGACTGAAGAGATAACAAATGACTACTAATGAATATGTTGAACTGTTCTCTCAAGTCTTCTCAATATGGAAGCAGTTTTTACATTCTAACTCTACAAGCATAAAAGCAACCAGCTGCAATTTGAATAATTCATTCAATCAAGTAACTAGATTTTTTTTTTATAACATCAAATGACCACTTTGACTTTCACTAAATTGACTGGTTGGTTGACACTTTGAGGAGCATTAACTTGTCATCATCATCATTACCATGAAGTAGTATTTATTAAGCATCCACAGTCACATGCTATAAAATGTTAGCCAAATACCCATAGACTCTGCCCTTTAGGAGTTTATGATCTGGAAACTCGACACATACAGATGAACTGGATGCCATTTAGAAGAGTACTGCTGTAGGACTTTGACAAATGCTACTAAGTGCCCATAAAAGATCAATTTTCTGCCCAGAGTGCCAAACTATCACAGAAAGTAAAGTTGTGCACATGTTGGGTGAATGTAAGTGATATAATAACACCCTCACTTGAGAGGGTGTTATTTAGGCCAAATTTAAACGACTTATATTCTTTGTCCTCCAGAGATCCAGGCAGCACATTAGAGAGAGCAAATAACAAGGCTGAGCTTATCAAAAGCACACTAGTCCTTCAGAACCTGGGGACAGGCATTGACAGATGGGAGAGTAAGTTAATGGAATTTTGGGTATCAAAAGAAATATACACTTCTGTTCTAGCTTTGTTCCTCATGGATGGACACTGGGTTAATTTATTTAACATTTTGTATGCTATTTTGTTTACCTGTAATATGATAATCCTTTCATCATGTCTATATTATTGATATTTGAAAATGTACAGAGATTCTGAAAGAAAATGAACAGGTGGGTTGGGTGGTGCTGCACTTTGTTGAGGGTGGGTTTAAACCTACCTGCAGGCTCCCGCCTGATTTTCTCTCATTAATCATTTTTTTAAAGTATTTGTTTTCACATGCTTATCCAGGAACATTAAAGAGTAGACTACTTGCCCAAGGGGAAGCAAAAAGCTAATAAGCAGGAAAGCCAGTGCAAGAAACAGGGTTTCTGAAGCCTACTTCCAGCACTTTTTTTAAAGTATTCTAGTTGGGGGTTGGGCAGTGACACACCCAGTTAAGTGCACACAGTACGAAGCACAAGGACCCACACAAGGATCCTAGTTGCCCCTTGCTCCCCATCTGTAGGGGTGTTACATCACAAGCAGTAAAGCAGGTCTGCAGGTATCTATCTTTCTCTTCCCCTCTCTATCTTCTCCTCCTCTCTCAGTTTCTCTCTGTTCTATCTAATGAAAATGAAAAAAAGTATTCTATTCTCATAATCTTTAATTTCTAGAAATAGTGTGACAGAGTGAGGAAAAAAAGAAAAGAAAACACTATAGAGTAAGACAAACCTTAAAATCTCAGAAGGAACAGCTGGTATTTGTGGGTGGGTTCTAATAAGTGCCAGACATAGTGTTAAAGCCTGTGCTTTACACTTTTTTATACAGTCATGTGACATTTGAGGATGGAGATAAATGTCCCAGGAAACGAATTATAAATTATTTTATCCATGAGTGATTGTCACAGAATATAATTACAGAAATATAGACATTAGTCCTCATACGATACTGAGCAGGCATTAACAATAATTCAGTTAACAAGGAAACAAGAAACAAAAAAGTCAACTACTCAAGGACATATGGCTCTAAGTGGTAGAGTAAAGGCTGACCCTTTAGAAATTCATCATCTTTCCAATATACTATACTCTCCCCTTGGGGAAAAAAAGTTTCTAGCCAGCACAGAAACCCATCATCTTTCCAATGTACTCTACACTCTCCTTGGGGAAAAAAAAGTGCCACCGCCATTTTGAATTTTTGGTGGGGGCCATAGTATAATGGTTATAAAAAAGGAATATATATATATATATATATATATATATATATATATATATATATATTTCATATAATGAAGCATCCCTTTGGTCTATTCTGCCTCAATAAATGAATAAATTATTATTTTTATTTATTTTTTTTTATTTAAGAAAGGATTAATTAACAAAACCATAGGGTAGGAGGGGTACAATTCCACACAATTCCCACCACCCAATCTCCATTTCCCACCCCCTCCCCTGATAGCTTTCCCATTCTCTATCCCTCTGGGAGCATGGACCCAGGGTCATTGTGGGTTGCAGAAGGTAGAAGGTCTGGCTTCTGTAATTGCTTCCCCGATGAACATGGGCATTGACTGGTCGGTCCATACTCCCAGTCTGCCTATCTCTTTCCCTAGAAGGGTGGGTCTCTGGGGAAGCTGAGCTCCAGGACACATTGGTGGGATCTACAGTCTAGGGAGGCCTGGCCGGCATCCTGATGACATCTGGAACCCGGTGACTGAAAAGAGAGTTAACATACGAAGCCAAACAAATTGTTGAGTAATCATGGACCCAAAGCTTGGAATAGTGGAGAGGAAGTGTTAGGGGAGTACTCACTGCAAACTCTAGTGCACTTCTGCTTTCAGGCATATATTTTGCAGTAGTTTACGGATACATGTGAACATATGCTCTCTCTCACAGAAACTGGTTATATCTAGGTTTTGGAACTTTGTTAGAAAGTGAACCACCTGAGATGGAATTAGAGTATACTATGAAAGGAAAGGTCTAACCCAAGTAATGAAGCTGAAGGGTTGTCATTCCACACTTGAAGTCTCTGGACACAGTCTGAAGTGAAGCATGTTGAGGTGGCAATCGTTGTGTTGGTTAGGTTGTGATCGGCACATGCAATATTATTTGATATGGATTGGGAGAGGCATACGGGAAAGTGGGCCCTATCCAAAGGTTCCAGGACAGGGGGAAATAGAGGCTCTATAGTGGAGATGTGAGGTTCCTGCTGTCTTAGGGTTCAAAAAGAAAATCGATAGTTAATGTTATCATCACATTATTTGGTAATTGGGTTAACTTTGAAAAGTCCTTTTGTTAGGGTTTGCTCTACAGTACCCAATATCTTGTAGATAGCTGTGCTATTGGTTGCTTCTTACCTACTTGGTTTAGGCTTTTGAGAGAGTCTGCATATCAGTTACACAGCCTATATATTGAAAAGATTCAGTTTGTGTTTTGAAAAACTTTGAGACATACAATTAATTTTCCCCATCTCGTATTAATTAGGTAGTGATTTATATGTCTACATTTAACTAGGAGTGTACATAAATACCATTCCCACCACCAAAAGACTGTGACCCATCCCTCCCACCCACTCCCACCACCCACTGGCCCAGGAAGCTGCATGTCTACCCCTCACCAGAGGGTTTTTACTTTGATGCCCTGCTTACAATTTGCTCAGGTCCTGCTTTTAGTTTCCCTTTCAGATCTTCTTATTCAACTTCTGTTGATGAGTGGGATCATCCCATACTCATCTTTATTTTTCTGACTTAGCTCACTTAACATAATTCCTTCTAGCTCTATCCAAGATGGGTCAGAGAAGGAGGGTTCATTGTTCTTGATAGCTGCATAGTATTCCATTGTGTATATATACCACAGCTTTCTCAGCCACTCATCTGGTGTTGGGCACCTGGGTTGCTTCCAGGTTTTACCTATTATGGATTGTGCTGCTATGAACATAGGAGTACACACCTCTTTTTGGTTGGGTGTTATGGAGTCCTTGGAGTCTAACCCCAGGAGAGAAATTACTGGATCATATGCAAGGTCTATGTCTAGCCTTCTGAGAGTTTTCCAGACTGCTCTCCACAGAGGCTGTACCAATTTACATTCCCACCAGCAATGTAAAAGGATTCCTCTGTGCCCACAACCTCTCCAGCGTTTGTTGCTGCTGTCCTTTTTGATGTATGCCATTCTTATAGGAGTGAGGTGGTATCTTAGTGTTGTCTTAATTTGCATTTCTCTGACAATCAGTGACCTAGAGCAGTTTTTCATATGTTTGTTAGCATTTTGGATCTCCTGTGAGGTGAATGTTTTGTTCATATCCTATGCCCATTTTTGGATGGGGTCATTTGCTTTTTTGGTGCTAAGTTTGCCGAGCTCTTTATATATTTTGGTGATTAGTTTCTTGTCTAATGTATGGCATGTGAAGATCTTCTCCCATTCTGTGAAGGGTCTCTTTGTTTGTTTAATAGTTTCTTTGGATGTGCAGAAGCTTTTCAATTTGATGTAGTTCCATTGGTTTGTTTCTGCTTTAGTCTTCCTTGCAATTGTGTTTTATTCATCAAAGATGTCCTTGAGGTGTAGGTGGGAAATATTTTTACCAATGTTTTCCTCTAAGTATTTGATTGTTTCTGGTCTGACATCTAGGTCTTTGATCCATTTGGAGTTGATTTTTGTTTCTGGTGAGATAAAGTGGTTCAATTTCATTCTTCTGCATGTTGCAACCCAGTTTTCCCAGCACCATTTATTGAAGAGAGCCTCCTTTTTCCATTTACTCCTTTGGGCCCCCTTATCAAAGATTAGATGTTCATAGGTGCGGGATTTATTTCTGGGCTTTCAATTCTGTTCCACAGGTCTGTGTGCCTATTTTTGTTCCAGTACCATGCTGTTTTGATGATGATGGCTTTATAATATAGTTTAAGGTCTGGGAGTGTGATGCCTCCATTTCTGTTTCTTTTCCTTAAGATGGTCTTGGCAACTCTAGGTGTTTTCATGTTCCAGATAAATGACTGTAGTGTTTGTTCTATTCTCTTAAAGAAGCTTGGTGGAACTTTGATGGTTATTGCATTAAATTTGTATATGGCTCTGGGGAGAATATTCATATTGATGATATATATTCTTCCAATCCATGAGCATGGTATATCTTTCCATTTCTTGGTAGCAGTTTCTATCTCCTTGAGTAGCGACTCATAGTTTTCAGCATACAAGTCTTTCACTTTTTGGTCAACTTTATTCCTAGGTATTTGATTGATTTTGCTGAAACAGTAAATGGGAGTGATTTCTGGATGTCTTCTTCTTCAGATTTAGTGTTTGCATAAAGAAATGCCACTAATTTTTGTACATTGATTTTGTAGCCTGATACCTTGCTATACTGCCTAATAACTTCCAGTAGTTTTCTGCTGGATTCTTTAGGTTTTTCTATGTATACTATCATATCATCTGCAAATAGTGAGTGCTTGACTTCTTCCCTTCCCATCTGTATCACTTTGATTTCTTTCTCTTGCCTGATTGCTATGGCAAGAACATCCAATACTATGTTGAAGAGTAACGGTGACAGTGGACAGCCCTGTCTAGTCCCTGATCTGAGGGGAAATGTTTTCAGCTACCGTCCATTGAGTATGATGTTGGCTGTAGGTTTGCTATATATAGACTCCACTATCTTGAGGAATTTCCCATCTATTCCCATTTTTTGTAGAGTTTTGAGCATGAATGGGTGTTGGATTTTGTCAAAGGCTTTCTCTGCATCTATTGAGATAATCATGTGGTTTTTGGCTTTGTTTTTATTGATATGGTGAATGACATTGATAGACCTACGGATGTTGAACCAGCCTTGCATTCCTGGGATGAATCCCACTTGGTTGTGATGAACAATCTTTTTGATATGTTGCAGTATCCGATTGGCCAAGATCTTGTTTAATATTTTGGCATCTATGTTCATCAGAGATATTGGTCTGTAGTTTTCCTTTTTTGTTCTGTCCCTATCAGCTTTTGGTATCAGGGTGATGTTGGCTTCATTGAAGGTGGAAGGGAGTATTCCTGTTTCTTCAATCCTGTGGAAAAGCTTAAGAAGTATGGGTACTAACTGTTTCCTGAAAGTTTTGTAGAATTTGTTTGTGAAGCCATCTGGTCCAGGACTTCTGTTGTTGGGGAGATTCTTAATAACTGTTTCAATTTCTTTGTCTGTGATTGGTGAATTTAGATGTTGTAGCTCTTCGGTTCAGTTTTGGAAGGGCATATGCTTCTAGGAATTGTTCCATTTCTTCCAGATTCTCTAGCTTGGTGGTATATAGTTCATTATAGAAGTTTTACAGAATTCTCTGGATTTCTGTGGTGTCAGTTGTGATATCTCCTCCATCGTTTACAATTCTATTATTTTGAGTCTTCTCTCTTTTTTGTTTGGTGAGCCTGGCTAGGGGGTTGTCAATTTTGTTTAATCTTTCAAAGAACCAACATTTGGCTTCATTGATCTTTTGTATGGTTCTTTTATTTTTGATGTTTTTTATTTTTGCTCTAACTTTAGTGATTTCTGTCCTTCTGGTTGCTTTAGGTTTCCTTTGTTCCTCTTCCTCCAAGTCCTTGAAGTGTGCAGTAAGGTCATTCATTTGAGCTTCTTCTTGGTGTTTAATATGTGATTGTATGGCTATAAGTTTCCCTCTCAGTACTGCTTTAGCTGTGTCCCAAATATTTTGATAGGTTGTGTCTTCATTTTCATTAGTTCCCAGGAACATTTCAATTTCCTGCTTGAGTGAGTCTCTGACCCAGTGGTTCTTATGGAGTATGTTGTTTAGTTTCCAAATTCTGTGTCTTTTAATAATTGTTTGTTTGTTGTTAAATGTTAGTTTTACTCCACTGTGGTCTGAGAAGATACTTGGGATGATTTCAATGCTCTTGAATTTATTGATGCTATCTTTGTGGCCTAACATGTGGTCTATCCTTGAGTATTTGTTATGTGGATTTGAAAAGTATGTGTATTCCAGTTTTTTGGGGTGGAGGAGTCTAAAAATGTCCAAGAGGTCTAGTCTGTTGATCTCTTCATTCAATTCTCTTGTATCGTTATTGGTTCTCTGCTTTGTTGATCTGTCTAAGCGTGACAGTGGGGTATTGAAGTCTCCCACTATTATTGTATTACTATTGATGTATTTTTGAAATTCTTTCAGTAGATGCTTAATGTATTTAGATGGTCCCTCATTGGGTGCATAGATGTTAATAATTGTTAAGTCTTCTTGGCTGATTGATCCTCTAATCATTATGTAATATCCTTGCCTATCTTTTATTACTTCATTTAATTTAAAATCTATCGTGTCTCAGATGAGAATGGCTGTTCCTGGCCTTTTTTGTGGTCGTTAGCCTGTATGATAGTTTTCCATCCTTTCACTTTAAGTCTGTGCTTATCTTGTTGTGACGGATGGGATTGTTGCAAGCAGCATATGGTTGGGTTATGTTTTCTGATCCATCCCGCCACCCTGTGCCTTTTTATGGGTGAGTTTAAGCCATTGACATTTATTGATATTATGGATTTAATGTATTTTAGTGCCATTGTTAAAAAATTGTTTGCTCTGATATATTTCAAGTATTATAGTGATGTTCTTGTTTATAAGAGGTCTTTTAGTACCTCTTTCAGGGCCGGCTTGGTGATGGTTGCCTCCTTTAACTGTTGTTTGTCTAAGAAGGTTTTGATCCCTCCATCTAGTTTGAATGAAAGTCTAGCAGGATATATTATCCTTGGATGAAACCCTTTTTCATTCAGGGCTTGATAGATATCTTGCCACTCCCTTCTGGCTTTTAGAGTTTGAGTGGAGAAGTCTGCAGATAATCTTATGGGTTTTCTCTTGTATGTGACTTTTTGTTTCTCTTGCAGCCTTAGGATCCTTTCTTTATCCTTACTTCTTCTCATTGTGACTATGATGTGTCTTGGTGTCTTCAGGTCTGGGTTGAATCTGTTTGGTACTCTCTGGGTCTCTTGAATCTTGATGTCCTTTCTGTTATTCAGGTCTGAGAAGTTTTCTTCTGTTATTTCCTCTAGAATGTTTGCTTCCCCTTCCTCTCTTTCTTCCTCTGGCAGGCCAATTATACGAATGTTACTTCATTGGAGATCATCCCATATGTCTCTGTTGTTGTTTTCAGTGTCTCTCAGTCTCTTTTTAAGCTCTTTCACCACTTTCTTCGTTTTCTCTAACTCATCCTCTGTCTGACTAATTCTGTTTTCTGCTTCTGTTAGTCTGCTTTCCCTTGCCTCAGCTTCTTTCTTCATTACAGCTCTTTCAGCTTTCAGTTCTCTAGTTGCCTCAAGATAATCAGTATTTTCCTTGAGGGGTCTCAACTGTTGTTTCCCTAATACTGCCATTCCTTTCCCCCAATGTTGTTTTCATTTCTGTGATTAATAAGTTTATTATTGTTTGCATACTTTTCTTTTCTATGGTTACTTCTGGCTGATTTGTAGTTTCTTCTGGGCTCTTGTCTTCATTCATTGGAGTAGTAGTTTTATTTGTTTTTGATCTACCCATTTTTTGATGTATGTGTGTCTTTTTTTATGCTCTGTTGTTCCTCAGTTGTTGTGACTTGAGCACAAGCAACACTGTACTAAATACCTTTATGATAATTTCACTCACCAACCTCAGGAATTACAGTAGCAACTGTAGCAAGTATTGAAGCAGTTTAATCCCTACCAGTTAGCCAAACAATTTCTCCAGTCCGTGAAAAAATAGTAACCAAATCCCAGTGAATAAGAAAAATAAAAGAAAGAAGGGATAGCAAGAATAGATAGTTATGCAAATCTACTATCCACTGTATATTCTAGGGTTAATAAGAGGGGAAAGGGGACTAGAGCAGAGATACACACATAGAGAGTCCACTCTGAGTCAGATTTCTTCCCCAAAATAATTCACAAATTCAGAAAGGCAAAGAAGAAGGAATGAAGGAGTGTATGACAAGATAAAAAAAAAAGAAAGAAAAAAGAGACAAATGAGAGAAAAGGGAAAAGATAAGAAAAAGAGCTGTAATTAAAGAGCAGTGAAAAGAAAAAAACTCTCAGGACTAGACAAGGATGGCTGAAATGGACAGTTATGCAAATCTACTATCCACTGTATATTCTAGGGGTGGATGAAGGAGGAAGGGAAGTTGAGCAGAGACACTAGCAGTGAGAGTCCACACTGAGTCAGAATTCTTCCCCAAAATAATTCCCAAATGTGTATTAGTGAATTCAAAAAAAACACACTGTTTGGTGGTGTGGGAGCTGGGGCCTGTGGCTTTGGAAGCTGTAGGATTAAGGAAGAAAGGATGACAAGAATGAGAAAAAGAAAAAAAAAAGAAAGAGAGAAAAAAGAAAAAGATAAGAAAAAGAACAGTTATAAAAGAGCAGTAAAAGGAAAGATTTTTAAAACTTATTTTTAATTATTTAATTAGCTATCTGGGGTGAGGTGGTGGGAGGGTTGGCTACTTAGAAAGAAAAAAAAGGCCAGACGTTTCAGAAGGGTATAGACTTAGAATGAATGATACTCCCTGGTGGACAGGAATTTGGTAAAGAAAGAAAGAGGCTCAGCAGGAGGGCCTCCTAGGAGCTGGTTCCCAGGGACTGGTTATGGGGGGGTGGGGAGGAGGAGGACGTGTACTTTATAATTAAATGGAAAAAAATTTCCCCCCTTTTTTTCTACTCTCTTAACCCAAATTAAGTTATAGTCACCTCCTTGGTGTCACCGCTAGGACCACTTATTGACTGGCCTACTAAAGGCAGAAAATCCTACCATTTGCAGAAGATGTGGTCAGAGCTCAAGCCACTAGCAGCTTCTCAGGCCGCCATCTTCCGGGAACCCCCTGAATAAGTTATTTTTAAAGTACTTGAAAAACAACAAGTTTTCTTCATTTGTAAATATTTTTAATTTGGGGGAGTAAGGCCATGGAGCATCCTGATGAATATATATATGGGAGAGGCATGAGAGAGGGAGAGAGAGAGCTGCAGCACTGCTCTACCACTCTTGAAGGTAGGGGCTAAGGGCTTAAACCTGGGTTCTGGTGCATAGTAATGTGTGCATTCAGCAGGCTGCATTGTGCAACCCACAATGACCCTGGGTCCATGCTCCCAGAGGGATAATGCGTGCATTCAGCAGGTTCATTCTGCAACCCACAATGACCCTGGGTCCATGCTCCCAGAAGGATAGAGAATGGGAAAGCTATCAGGGGAGGGGGTGGGAAATGGAGATTGGGTGGTGGGAATTGTGTGCAATTGTACCCCTCCTACCCTATGGTTTTGTTAGTTAATCCTTTCTTAAATAAAAATAAATATTTAAAAAGGAATAAAACTTGTTGTTTATCAAGTATTTTAAAAATAATTTATTTATTTATTGAGGCAGAATTGAGACCAAAGGGCTACTTCATTATATGCAGTTCTGGGGATTGAAGTCAAAGCCTTGTCCATGCAGGGATGTGCTCTGCCAATGAATCACCTCACCAGCCATACAAAGCAGAAAATTCTTTCATGCTTAACTTTCATGTTCAATAAGCAATGCTGATCAGAAATGACAATGAAAAGATCACCTTAAGCTATACTTTGTTTTCACTTCCCACAATTTTCTTCCACATTTTATCGATTCTATCCATTCTTAGACATTCAATTCTACTTAAGATGCTTTTAGTATCACTTGGGGACTGGTCAGCTTCAGACAAATAAAAAAAATTGCCTTTAATCATTTCTTTCTTCAATTCATCACATTACCTAATACCTTACCTTTGCTCTATTTATACTCTTTATTACCTAAATATATTGAATATGTATTTGAAAGGAATAGGATGTGATTTTTACACTATGCAGAACTGACAAAGGCTCAGTGTATTTTTTTTCTTCTTGATATTCTTTCAATTGTTCAGTAGCACATGATGATTGATAGGACACTTTTTCCTTCCTGTTAGGTAAGAAGCAGTGATTCACTTTCAACTAGAACAAAAAAATACCAGGTGAACGAATGCAAGACCGAATAGTATGAGAAAACTGTATTCATTTGGTGCTCATGAGAAAGAGTTATGAAAGATATTAGATAAGAGGCATTCAAACTCCTGGCAAAGTATGTTACATTCAATAGAATAATAAGTGCCAAACACTTATATATAAATGTTGAAAGATTGATTATCATAAATTGCCATGGATATATAAGAAAGATGCAGAATTGGGGAAAAAACAGATCTAGTCTGAATTGAGAAAATATCAGGAAAGGTGGGTTTAGGATTGATAGTTATTTTCTGAGACAAGGGATAACTAGAGATTTACTCAGTGTGTGGTAAGGAGAAACTAGTAATTATGCAGATGCAACATGTGAAATCTAGATTCACTTATAAACTGATGTTACCACAAATATTCCTTGATATATGGGATGCATTAGTGGAAAGTATCCTTATCTACTGACATCATTAATAAATAGATGGCTCGGCCTTGTTTAGGATGGAGATTATAGCATATTAAATCGAATCCACTGATGGTGAATTGAGCAGCTTCATCGACTGTTATATGTGTTTCTTGTAGGCAAATAACATCTGCCTGATGCTGTATCGCCAATTGACCAATAAGAACGTGTTTGGCAAAGGACAGCCCCTCAACATCAAGTTGGAGGACTCGAAGAGCAGGACCAACAGCTTGAAAGCTGTCAAGAGCTGCTTGTTGCTGGCTTTGAAAGTGACTGGGATCCATGTGGATTCAGTCGGCTAGGAAGGATCGTCAGTTTCCCCAATGAATGGGTACTCACGGGATGCACCATGGGAAGGTTGATGCAATGCGTGTCACGAATTTCTCCTCTTACAGAGAAATTCCTATCACCCACCCAAGCTGGTTTCTGCCCAGGAAGGTCTACCTGCGAACAAGTCCTGGCCCTCTCAACTTACATTGAAAATAGATTCCAGAAGAATTTAAAGACGGTTGCTGTCTTTGTTGATCTCACAGCAGCCTATGACACGGTCTGGCACCGTGGTCTCCTAGTCAAGATCTCAAGATGCCTGCCTCCATGGGTGGCGAACACTATATCGTTTCTTCTGCAAAACAGAAGATTCCGGGTACATCTGGGTGACAAGTCTAGCAGATGGAGACTTGTCTCAAGTGGCCTCCCCCAGGGCTCTGTTCTGGCTCCTACGTTATTTAATATTTACATCAATGACCTTCCAGAAACTTCTTCAAGGAAGTTCATCTACGCCGATGACATCTGCTGTGCAACTCAGGCATCCAAGTTCGACATCCTCAAGGAAACACTCACGAAAGACATGTCTCTGATATCTGATTACTGTAAAAAATGGCGACTGCTCCCTAGCACTGCAAAAACGGTATCATCTGTTTTCCATCTACACCATGCCTTAGCCTCGCGTGAGCTTAATGTGCAGCTTGACGATACGAGAATCTGACATGAAGCCCAGCCAGTCTATCTTGGCGTTACTCTCGATCGCACCCTGTCATTTCACGAACATCTCATAAAAACTGCAGCAAAGGTGGGCGCGAGGAATAACATCATTGCAAGACTGGCCAGCTCCTCATGGGGTGTGAGCGCTTCCACACTACGATCATCATCTCTGGCATTATGCTATTCCACTGCAGAATACTGTGCCCCAGTATGGTTCCGTAGCCCCCATGTCCACTTGGTCGATTCCAAATTATATTCCTCCATGAGGATAATTTCTGGAACCATCCGTTCCACCCCGGTTCCATGGCTGCCAGTTCTTAGCAACATCGCCCCGCCAGATATTCGTTGGGATGTGGCATCATCTAAGTTCATTTCCCACGTCTACGCTCGACCGGACCTGCCAATATACGCGGATATCTTCACCCACCCTGTCCAACGCTTGATGTATCGTCATCCAATCTGGTCTCCTACTCCTACACTGAACTTCTCTGTTCCAGACTCTTGGAAACAGAGTTGGCAGTCAGCTGAGGTAAAGAACAAACACCTCATCACAGACCCCTGCAAGTGTCAACCTGGCTTTGACCCAGCACGTTATGATTGGGCCCTCCTCAATTGCTATCGAACAGGCCATGGCCAGTGCGCTGCTATGTTCCATAGCTGGGGAGCCAGAGACAACCCGAACTGCCCCTGCGGCTACAGACAGACTATGACCCACATAGTCAATGACTGCCACCTCTCCAGATTCAAAGGAGGTGTCAAAACTTTACATCAGGCTCAACCTGACGCTGTTGACTGGCTATGGAAGAAGGGCAAACGCTAGAAGAAGAAGAAGATTAATAAATACAGACACCCCTAATTGTTAAAGATAAAAAAATTTCCCCCGGGGATAGGTGTGGGGAAAATATCCTTGCTTTTCTTTCCATGAAATATCTTTAAAAGTAAGGATTAAATCTATACATTTGCATGCCCTGATTACTCCTAATAGGTGATAATGCTGTACAATTTAATAGATAATTAAATTCAGCAAATAACACAGCAAAGAAAGGATTGCTCTTTCTCGTTGTGATCTTCTTCTAGCGTTTGCCCTTCTTCCGTAGCCAATCAATAGCGTCAGGTTGAGCCTGATGTAAAGTTTCGAGACCTCCTTTGAATCTGGAGAGGTGGCAGTCATTGACTATGTGGGTCATAGTCTGTCTCGTTCTGATGAAAACTATTTTCTAAAAATATCCATGTTGAATCTCACTTGAGACATGTAATGAAAGCCTTAATTTGGCTTTAAAATCATTGATAGGATCTGGAGTTCTTGGGTAGGTTTTATTACTGGTCAATAGTACCTAACTATTTGGCCTAAACAGACTCTTTAGTCATCAATACCTATTCCTAGAGCAGCATAATGTTGGTACACTTGGTTGAGTACATATTTTACAATGGACAAAGACTCAGGTTCAAACCACTGGACCCACTTGCAAGTAGGGGAAGCTTTACTAATGGTGAAGCACTGCTGCAGGTGTCTCCCCACTCTATGTCACAGTCTCTGAATTTCTCTCTATCTTATCAGATAAATAAACACAACAAATATTTTTTAAAAATATTTATTGATTTATTGGATAGAGATATGCAGAAATTGAGAGGAAAAGGGGAGCTAGAGTGGGAGAGAGACACCTGCAGCACTGCTTCACCACTTGTGAAGCTTGACCCCCTACAGGTGGGGAATGGAGGCTTGATCCCGGGTCTTTGTACATTGTAACATGTGTGTTCAACCAGGTGCACCATCACACAGCCCCCCAAAATAAAAAAAATTTGAAAGATTAAAAAATCATGTAGTAAGTAACCTGAGAGTAGAAATTTATCTCTTTATATCATTGATATATATATATATATATATATATATATATATATATTGTAATTACAGAGAAATTTTTCAACTTTTAGAAATCATGTAAGGGTTAATATAAAATAACAGACATTTTTGTGAATACTTGATACATGAAATAAGAGAAAACAAGAAAAGAAAGCCTCTGAGAATATTTGACTGTGTGTGTAATCATTTATCACAATGACTGGCAAATAAGCATGCTCTATTGCTGGAGAACAGCAAACCATATATTACTAAGCACAAGTGATCAAACTAATGATTTGGCAAACTCTGATTTAATTTTCAGGGTGTTATGTTATTCAGTGATTCAAATTAGTGGTGTAGACTGAAAATATTTGGGGGGAATAAAACTGGATGCAATCAATATTCAACTAATCACATCCTTTAGCATGCTTTTGAGACATGTTTGATGATTTGTTAATTTGTATGAAAATGATGAACGAGTTCTTAGAAACAGGGTCTAACCTTAGGCATGGAGAGAATTAGTATAATTCAAAATATGTGCTTGATTATAACATGGCCTCACTAAGTCTACCAATAAACATGTATAAGGTGCTTTGATTTTGGGGAAAAGTATTGTATGAGATAAGATACAGCAGGGCACAGCCTTCTGAACTATTTTGGGAGCTGGGCAGTAGAGTAGCGAGTAAAGCGCACGTGGCACAAAGCACAAGGATGGGCATAAGGATCCCGGTTCGAGCCCTTGGCTCCCCACCTGCAGGGGTGTTACCTCACAAGCAGTGAAGCAGGTCTGCAGGTGTCTATCTTTCTCTCCACCTCTGTCTTCTCCTCCTCTCTCCATTTCTCTCTGTCCTATCCAACAATGACAACAAAAATACTAACAACAGCAAGGGTAACAAAAGGGAATAAATAAATATTTTTTAAAAAGATACAGCAGGGCATGGCATGAATGAGTGAATATGTCTATTTGTAGCATGGATATATTGGGGGGATGATGGACAAATAGATATGATTCTTTTAATTTTATTATAATATTTGTATTGTCACAAGGGTTATCACTGGGTCCATCCCTCAGGGCAGATAATTTCTCTTTTATTATTTTTCCACATCTCTTTTATTTGGTAGGACAGAATAAAATAGAGGAGGGTTAAAGTGGGAGAAAGAGACACCTGTAGCACTGCTATACCACTTGTGAAGCTTTCTCATTGCAGGTGGAGAGCAAGGGCTTAAAGCCAGGTCCTTGCAAGTGAAAATATGTGCATTCCACCAAATACCACGGCCTGATCCCAATAGCATTAAAGAAATTATAGACTCTTGTTTCTTTGTAAAAAATATTAATTATCTTTATTTATTTGATAGAGACAGCCAGAAATTGAGAGGGAAGGGGGAGGGAGGGAGGGAGGGAGGGAGGGAGAGAGAGAGAGAGAGAGAGAGAGAGAGAGAGAGAGACCTGCAGACCTGCTTCACCACTTGTGAAACTTTCCCCCTACAGGTGGGTACTAGGGGCTTGAACCTGGGTCCTTGTGCACTGTAGCATGTGCACTCAACCAGGTGTACCACCACCCAGCCCCGACTATTGTTTCTATATTTCTATATGAAACATCTCTTGTTGGGCCTCTTCCTCTTCCCATACTTCAAGGATTATGCTGTTTTGAGGACAACAAACTGAGAAATAGGAGACAGACTGGCTGGTCATGGTAGAAAGGTTTCTATTGATGTTAATAAGTTAATGAACAGACAAAAGTGCTTTCCGGGCATTCTCCATCATGCAATGCACACAAAAAAGACATTATAAATAGATAATGAAAAATAACTAGTGATTTCAGTCCCCCCCTTTTCTTTTTGTCCTTCTGACTGGTCTTTTTGTCTCAAAGAACTGTATCAAGTCTGGCTTGCTCCACTTCCCCCTCCCCCCACAGTGTGCTTACTGTGTGGAATCTGCATTATGTAGCCAAAAAACATGGGCTGTAGGAGTAGACAAATTTAAGTTCTAACTCTATGATCTTGGGCAAATTACTGTACTTCTTTCAGAGACTAGGATTTTTGGTGTCTTCTTTTCTCTTCTGTTTGTATGGAAAATGAAGCAATATTCATCTCTTTCTATAATTAGCTTGCCATGTGTGAAACTGTAGTGCACATAGCCTCATTTCTTGTTTTTTCAGTCTTTTAAAAAATTTTTAAAAATATTTTTTAAAATCTTTATTTATTGGGTAAGGACAGCAAGAAATCAAGAGGGAAGAGGATGATAGAGAGGGAGAGAGAGAGAGAGACAGAGAAACACCTGCAGCACTGTTTCACCACTTGCAAAGCTTTCCCCCTGCAGGTGGGGACCGGGGACTCATACCCATGTCCTTGAGCATTGTAATACATGCGCTCAACCAGGTGCACCACCACCCTGCCCCTATAGCCTCATGTCTGTTTCTGAACCTGTCATAAAGAGTTTAGTTCATGTATTCATCTGAAATTTAAGTAATATCTGTAAAGGAAATGTGTAATATGATATGATGTTGGATAAAAAACATAAAGAAAATAGAATATAGTTTATCTTTCTCTATCTCCTTATTCCTTCTCAATTTCTCTTTCTTATCAAAAAGAGAGAAAAAAAGGAGGGAAGAAAGAAGAAAGAAAGGAAGAAAGAAAAAAGAAAGAAAGAAAGAAAGAAAGAAAGAAAGAAAGAAAGAAAAATAGCTGCCAGAAACAGTGGATTCTTAGTGCCAGCCTCAAACACTATTGATTAACTTGGTGATACTACTACTAATAATAATAATTTTTGAAAGGGAAAAAAGAAATGGATAGAGTATGTTCAAACAAAGAATGATGAGACAACTGCTTTTGTTTTTATTGCCACCAGGTTTATTATTGGGGCTCAGTGCCAGCACTAATAATCCACTGCTCCTGGGGCCCTTTCTTCCTTCCTTCCTTCCTTCCTTCCTTCCTTCCTTCCTTCCTTCCTTCCTTCCTTTCTTCCTTTCTTTCTCTCTTTCTATCCTCTCTTTTTTTTTCTGTTCCCTATTTTACTTTATAGGACAGAGAGAAATTGAGAGGGGGAGGGGAAAGGTAGAGAGGGAGAGAAAAGGATAGATACCTGCAGAATAGGTTTACTGCTTGTGAAGCATCCACCCAGAAGGTGGGGAGGGGTGCTCAAACTCAGGTCCTTCTGTGGGTCTTTGTACATAGTACTATGTGTGCTTAATCGGGTGCTAAAACATGTAGCCCACAGCAACCACAAATTAAGAAACATTCTATTACATGTGTTTATATAATATATACTTACATATCAAGTATATTTTTCTCTAAATATTTGATAGTTTCTGGTCTATTATCCAAGTTCTTGCTCCACTTGGAGTTTACTTATGTGTTGGGGAATATGTAGTGTTTCAGTTTCATTCTTCAGCACATTTCAACCCCATTTTCCCAACACCACTTCTTGAAGAGACTCTCCTTTTTCTATTTAATAGGTTTTGTCCTCTTGTCAAAAATTATATGTCCAAAGGTGTGGCAGTTCAGTTCTGGGTTCTTAATTCTATTGCACCTGCCAGTGTGTCTATTTTTGTTCCAGTACCAGGTAGTTTTGATGACAATGGACATGTAACATAGGTTGAAATCTGGGAGTGTGATGCATTCAGTTCTGTTCTTTTTCTCAAGTTTATTTTGACAAGTTATGTGTTTTCTGGTTACAGATAAACTTTTGTTCTTTTCTCAAAAAAATTGGTGGAACTTTAATGGGGGATTGCATTAATTTATATACGGCTATGGATAGAATACCCATTTTGATAATGTTAGTTATTCCAATTTCTAAAAGAAAATTTCCACTCTGTATCTTTTTCTATTTACTTGAATAGTGAGTCATAGTTTTCAGTATACAAGTCTTCCACTTCTTTTGTTAGGTCTACTCTTAGATATTTTATTGTTTTTACTGATATACTGAATGGGACTGACTTCTATATTTCTTCTTCTGACTTGGTGCTTGCATAAAGAAATGCCACCAACTTTTATATCTTAATTTTGTAGTATGATAGCTTACTATACTGCCTAATAACTTCCAGTAGTTTTCTTCTGGGTTCTTCATGTTTTTCTATGGACATTACCATATCATCTGCAAATAGTGACAGTTTGACTTCTTTCAATCTGTATCCCTTTAATTCCTTTCTCTTGCCAGATTGCTATGGCAAGAACTTTCAACACTATGTTGAATAGTAATACTGATACTGGGCAGCCCTGTTTAATCGCTGAGCTGAGGGGGAATGGTTCCAGATTCTCACTATTGATTATGATGTTGGCTGTAGGTTTGCAGTATATGAATTCCAATATATTTTTTCTTTATTTAAGAAAGGAAAAATTAACAAAACCATAGGGTAGGAAGGGTACAACTCCACACAATTCCCACCACCCGATCTCCATATCCCACCCCCTCCCCTGATAGCTTTCCCACTCTCCATCCCTCTGGGAGCATGGACCCAGGGTCATTATGGGTTGTAGAAGGTGGAAGGTCTGGCTTCTGTAATTGCTTCCTTGCTGAACATGGATGTTGACTGGTCGGTCCATACTCCCAGTCTGCCTCTCTCTCTCCCCAGTAGGGTGGGTCTCTGGGGAAGCAGAGCTCCAGAACACATTGGTGGGGTCTTCAGTCCAGGGAAGCCTGGCCGGCATCCTGATGACATCTGGAACCTGGTGACTGAAAAGAGAGTTAACATACAAAGCCAAATAAATTGTTGAGCAATCATGGACCCAAAGCTTGGAATAGTGGAGAGGAAGTATTAGGGGGGATACACACTGCAAATTCTAGTGTACTTCTGCTTTCAGGTATATTTTTTGCAGTAGTTTATGGATACGTGTGAACATATCTCTCTCACAGAACCTGGTGTATATCTAGGTTTTGGGACTTTGTTAGAAAGTGAACCACCTGAGATGGAATTAGAATATACTATGAAAGGAAAGGTCTCACCCGAGTAATGAAGCTGAAGGGTTGTCATTGCACAAATGAAGTCTTTGGACAGTCTGAAGTGAAGCATGTCGAGGTGGCAATCATTGTGTTGGTTAGGTTGTGATCGGCAGATGCAATATTATTTGATATGGATTGGGAAAGGCATACGGGAAAGTGGGCCCTATCCAAGGGTTCCAGGACTGGGGGAAGTAGAGGCTCTATAGTGGAGACGTGAGGTTCCTGCTGTCTTAGGGTTCAAAAAGACAATCGATAGTTAATGTTATCATCACATTATTTGGTAATTGGGTTAACTTTGAAGAGTCCTTTTGTTAGGGCAGAAAGAACTTGAGAGAAAGGGGAGATAGAGATTGAAAAATATATGAAAGATAGATAGATAGATAGATAGATAGATAGATAGATAGATGATAGATAGATAGATAGATAGTTGCCAGCAACACTACCTTCACCATTTGTGATGTTTTCCCCAGAAAGTGGAGGTCACTGTGTATGATAATGCATGTGCTCAACCAGAGGTGACACCTCTAGGGCCCTGAAGTAAATTTTTATCATAAATGTGGTTGATTGCACACCTGCCATTCTCAAGTACAGGGGTATAAGTCCCTGGTCCCCATCTACAGGAGTCAAGCTTTCACAAGTGGAGAATTCTCACAGAATGTCAGAAGATCTTCACATGCCATACATCAGACAAGAAATTAATCACCAAAATATATAAAGAGCTCAGCAAACTTAGCACCAAAAAGCAAATGACTCCATCCAAAAATGGGCAGAGCATATGAACAAAACATTCACCTCAGAGGAGATCCAAAAGGCTAACAAATATATGAAAAACTGCTCTAGGTCACTGTCAGAGAAATGCAAATTAAGACAAGACTAAGATACCACCTCACTCCTGTAAGAATGGCATACATCAAAAAGAACAGCAACAACAAATGCTGGAGAGGCTGTGGGGACAGAGGAACCCTTTTACATTACTGGTGGGAATGTAAATTGGTACAGCCTCTCTGGAGAGCAGTCTGGAAAACTCTCAGAAGGCTAGACATGGACTTTCCATATGATCCAGTAATTCCTCTCCTGGGGTTAGACTCCAAGGACTCCATAACACCCAACCAAAAAGAGGTGTTTACTCCTATGTTCATAGCAGCACAATTCATAATAACTAATACCTGGAAGCAACCCAGGTGCCCAACACCAGATGAGTGGCTGAGAAAGCTGTGGTATATATACACAATGGAATACTATGCAGCTATCTAGAACAATGAACCCACCTTCTCTGACCCATCTTGGATAGAGCTAGAAGGAATTTTGTTAAGTGAGATAATTCAGAAAGATAAAAATGACTATGGGATGATCCCACTCATCAACAGAAGTTGACTAAGAAGATCTGAAAGGGAAACTAAAAGCCGGACCTCACCAAATTACAGCAGGAACCTCACATCTCCACTATAGAGCCTCTACTTCCCCCAGTCCTGGACCCTTGGATAGGGCCCACTTTCCTGTACGCCTCTCCCAATGCATATCAAATAATATTGCATCTGCCGATCACAACCTAATCAACATAATGACTGCCACC
This sequence comes from Erinaceus europaeus, assembly GCF_950295315.1. Taxonomy (NCBI): domain Eukaryota; kingdom Metazoa; phylum Chordata; class Mammalia; order Eulipotyphla; family Erinaceidae; genus Erinaceus; species Erinaceus europaeus. The sequence goes on along the minus strand of NW_026647999.1, from coordinate 62,637 downwards.
TCAACATGCTTCACTTCAGACTGTGTTCAGAGACTTCACGTGTGGAATGACAACCCTTCAGCTTCATTACTCGGGTGAGACCTTTCCTTTCATAGTATACTCTAATTCCATCCCAGGTGGTTCACTTTCTAAATTTTTTAGTAATTTTTGATCTGATCAAATTGATTGGGTTTACAGGCAACAATATTTATACACCTTTCCCATATTTAGGAGCTACTCTCTTCCCTGACCCAGCTTTCTAGTCCTTTTTCCAGCCATGACATCATCTCCCCAGACAATAACTTAGATCTACCTGCATGTCAGATGTCAGGCTCAAGGAAAATAAAAAACTAGTATAGCCCTGGGCTCTTTGGAATATAACTAAAATAAGCCTACCAGCTAACTACAAAACAGTGACCCCAACTCTTCGTCTGAACTATTCCAGCCTTTAGGTTCATGATTAGCCAGCAATTTGTTTGTCTCTATGTGTTAACTCTTTTTTCAGCCACCAGATTCCAGATGCTAACATGATGCCAACCAGACTTCCCTGAACAAATGACCCCACCAATATGTCCTGGAGCACTACTTCCCCAGCACCTAGGGAAAGAGAGAGGCAGGCTGGGAATATGAATTGAACTGTCAACGCCCATGTTCAGCAGGGAAGCAATTACAGAAGCCAGACCTTCCACCTTCTGTACTCCATTATGACCCTGAGTCCATACTCCCAGAGAGATAAAGAATAGTAAAGCTATCAGGGGAGGGGATGGGATATGGATTTCTGGTGGTGGGAGTTGTTTGGAGTTGTTCCCCTCTTATCCTTTGGTTTTTGTCAGTGTTTCCTTTTTATAAATAAAAATTTTTTTAAAATAACAAATGTCTGCTGAGATCAGTGGATCCTTAGTGCAGGGCCAAACCCCTGCAATAACCTTGGAGGCAAAATAAATAAATAAATAAATAAATAAAGCAGAAATTTCCTACACTTCAACTCAGAGATTATATGATTTTGGAAATCCGGCTGCAATATCTAGATTCTGATATCTCAAATCAAATGGTACATTTTAAAATATATAGAAATGTCATCAGAGTTCGGGGCGCCAGTATGCTTGGCTAGCTTCGCGGCATAGACAGAGACCCGGGCACACACAGCTGAGCGGAGAACGCAGTTTAATCTCTATTCACAATGGGCAAATAGTCCAACACCTAATCACCACACAATGTGCTCCTCCATCTTTTTCCTCCAGCGGCAGCATCAGGAACTCAGGAAGTACATAGGATAGGGGCCGCGGAGAAGGGAGAAGCACTAAAAGGCAAAGACTAAACCACTATCTCCCGGAGGCTGGGGGAGTGAGACCAAACCACTGTGAAGCATACCAACACATAAATTCACAGAACATAAACCAATAAAATAGACAAAATGTGACATAGCAATAAATGCTTACAGATAGAATGACTAAATGTGTTAATGGGAACCTTATTCCTACTCTGTTATGCAACCACAATTTTGTGCATATCTTATGTCTTACTATGTTCTTTTCTGCCCCCACTATTAAACTATAAGTATTCATCCACTCTGATTTTCCCTAGAAAGAGAATATGATGTAGAAATGGAGATACCAATGTCCTATGTTTCCTTGTTTGATTATTCTAATTTTGTTTCTCATTTCTTTTGTAGCTTATGTAATTAAATAACTTACATTACTACAAACAAACCAAATTCTATGAAAGCATTACACAACATCTTGGTTACATTCAGACATTTTTAAAGAGAATGAGGACAGAACCATATGTTAAACCCTAGTAATCTGGCAGAGAGCTGAATAGTTGATATTAATTTCCAATTTTCTCCTGATTACCAGCTCAAAAGGTAATTATGATAAATGGTGCTTCTGAACATTTTGTTAAATATTAAATTATAAAATTATATAAAAAGTATATTTTTATCTTTTAAAGTTGCTTTGACATTAAATTTTATGGTTATTCTTAATATACGACATATATTAACTTAAAATTACTTTAAATTTCGTGTAAATGACACCTCCTGCAGTTAAATATCTACCCCAAAAATCTATTGTGTAAATCTGAAATTCTTTCACAATCTCCTTTATTATTGCATACAGGCGTTTAAAACTACATCCTCGGTGTTTATATAAAGTCAGAAACAGACTCCAGAAATACGGATCTGGAAGTTTTCGCCGTCTTCTTGGTTGTGGAGGAGGCAAAAAGAGACCTTCATAAATTATGTCCAAGGGAGGATAGTAAAAGTGAGCAAGAAATCCTATTTCCATCTTGAGAACTGGTACAGCGATCCAAATTCAGAAGTCTAGGTTACCAAAATACTGTTCAAACATAGGAGACCTGGGTAATCCGAGGGAGCTGATCATGATGTCTCATCAGGTATTGTTGGTAGTTTTGATGTTCAGTCTTGCAGAGACACACAACAGGAGAGTATGTAGCTCATAAGTGTTTACAGTTGAGCTAGCTATGGAAGTCCAAAAGTTCTGCTATCCAGTGAAATGACAGAACAAGTCTCTAGCCAGTCAGAAAGCCCCTTTAGGAGCAAAGATGTAGAAGTCTAGGTCCCAGGAACCTGTGCAGTGGGACCAGCAGCTAAGCTGCTTTGTCACACAGGGCAAGAGTTGCTTGTTACAAGGCAAGACCTTACTAGGTCTGTCTCTCAGTGGTCTGGAGTCTGGGTTGGGAGGATGATGTCAACAATCAGGGTAACTATGACATCATGGAACATGTAGGCACTGACATGCATGCTGTTAACTGAACTCTGTGAAACATAAACAAGCTCTGTGGTGGCCTGTAACCTGAGGAAGATGATAGTATGCCACTGTTTCTAAAAAGTTAAATGATGGAACTAGGGTCAGTAATGATTCTGAAGTAAAGATCAAGCCAGGTTCTTGCTCTTAGGATGAGAAAATGATAGAAAGAAGATACTGACTCACTATCAGTGATGATCCTATCCTAATGAATAGGACAAGAGAAACTGAAGAATAAGAATATCTGAATTAGTTCAAAATTGCATCAGAAAGATAAGAAAGACTTACCTTTAGAGTTATGACAGTGTAGCAATAAAAAGTGGTAGAAGACAAAATTCTTGGAAATTCTCAGGGCAATATGGTTTTTTATTTCATCTTTTATAATTCATCAGATATTAGCAACTCTTCCTCCTCTACAAACAACTTTTGATGCCGCAATATAAATTTCTTCCTTTCAGCTCTTCAATTCCCTCATTTTCAATTATAATGTTCAGTAATATCACTGCTGATATTGCTATTTTCTGCATCACCTATGTTTTCCAAACTGTAGTTGTTCTCCAGTCTTTTCTGAAAAGTCTTCTTTCATAATTAAGGTGAAAGTTAAATATAGTTTTGTTTTTTTTTAACTAGTGTCTACTTTAATTTGGGAAAATAAGAATCCTGTAATGACACAAAATTGGAATTCTATGTCATTGTAATATTAAGCAGGTATTCCTACATTTCAAGAATTGCTTAAATTATAGTATGTGCGATTAATGACCTTTCTTTTCTTTTATTACTTATTTAATTTAAAGTCTTTGTTTCAGAGATAAGAATGGCTGTTCCTGCCCATTTTTGCAGTATATTAGCCTGTATGAGAGTTTTCCATCCTTTCACTTTAAGTCTGTGTTTGTCTTGTTGGGTCAGGTGAGATTCTTACAAGTAGCATATGTTAGCTTGTGTTTGCTGATCCATTCTCCTACTCTGCCTTTTAATTGGTGAATTTAATCCACTGACATGTATTGATATTAGGTATTTAAGGTATTGCAGTGCTATTATTCAACTTTTTTTTTTTTGCTCTGATATATGGCAAGTATTTTGGTGATAATATTGTTTATAAGAGGTGTTTTAGAACCTCTTTAAGGCTAGGATTGGTGATGGTTGCTTCCTTTAACTGTTCCCTGTCTGAGAAGCTTTCGATCCCTCCATTTAGTCTGAATGAAAGTCTAGTGAGACATACTATCCTTGGTTGAAACCCATTCTCATTGTGAGCTTGGTAGATAACTTGTCGTTCTCTTCTTGCTTTTAGAGATTGAGTGGGTAATATAAATAATGCCGAAATTTCCTATACTTCCACTCAAAGAGATTGTATGATTTTGGTAACCCAGCTACAGTTTCTAGATTATGATATCTCAAATCAACTGGTATAATACACATTAATTCATAGAACATAAACCAATAAAATAGACATATGTGACATAGTAATAAATGCTTATAGATAGAATGACTAAATGTGTTAATGGGAACTTTGTTCCTACTGTGTTATGCAGTCACAGTTTTGTACATATCCTTTGTCTTATTATGTTCTTTTCTATCCCCATTATTAAACTATAAGTAGTCATCCACATTGATTTTCCCTAGAAAGAGAATATGCAAATTGAGATTCCAGTGCCAAAGCCAAGATGGCATCTTGCAAGAAGCACCTGCTAAGAGCTCCAACAAACAGAAGCTTGTGACAGGGGATTCTCTGGATAGGGTAGGATATTGGGCCATCAGCAGGAGGGTTAATAAGGGATCCTAAGTGTGAGGCCACTCTTGGGTTAGAAAACGGAAGCTAGTGGGAAAAGGAAAGGAAATAGTCTGATTATTTCTGAAGCTCACCCCTGTCCTTCAGATGACCCAGCAAGACAAACAGACTTAAAGTGAAAGAATAGAAAACTATCGCACAGGCTAATGAACCACACACACACACACACACAAAAAGGCAGGAACAGCCATTCTCATCTCTGACACAATAGACTTTAAATTAAATAAAGTAATAAATGATAGGCAAGGCCATTACATAATGATTAGTGGATCAAATACCCAAAAAGATTTAACAATTACTAACATCTATGCACCCAATGAGGTACCATCTAAATACGTCAAACACCTACTGAAAGAACTACAAAAATACATCAGTAGTAATACAATAATAGTAGGAGATTTTAACAGACCACTCTCACACTTACACAGATCAATGAAGCAGAGGGTCAACAAAGAAACAAAAGAATTAAATGAAGAGATGGACAGACTAGACATCCTGGACATTTTCAGAGTTCACACCAAAACCTCAAATACACATTATTCTCAAATCCACACAGCACATACTCAAGGATAAACCACATGTTAGGACACAGAGACAGAATCAACAAGAGCATTGAAATCATTACAAGTATCTTCTAAGACTACAGTGAAGAAAAGTTAACATTTAACAGCAAACAGAAAATTACCAAAATTCACAGAATTTGGAAACTCAAAAACATGCTTCGTAGGAACTCCTAGGTCAGAGAGACTCTCAAGCAAGAAATTCAGATTGTTGTGGAAACAAATGAAAATGAAGACACACACTATCAAAATATTTGGGACACAGCAAAAGCAGTACTGAGAGGGAAACTCAGAGCCATACAATCACATATTAGATTACAATAAAAAGTTCAAATAGATGACCTTACTGTATGCCTTAAGGAATTAGAGGAAGAGGAATGAAAAAATCCTAAAGCAACCAGAAGGACAGAAACCACTAAAATTAGAGCATAAATAAACAACATCATAAATAAGAAAACCATACAGAAGATCAATGAAGCCAAATGTTGGTTCTTTGAAAAATTAAACAAGATTGAAAAACCCTTAGTCAAACTCACTAAAAAAAAGGAGGAGGAGAAGACTCAAATAAATAGAATTGTAAACAATAGAGGAGTGATCACAACTGACACCACATAAATCCAGAAAATCATGTGAAACTTCTATGAAGAACTATATGCCACCAAGCCAGAGAATCTGGAAGAAATAGAAGAATTCCTAGAAACATATGCCCTTCCAAAACTGAACCAAGAAGAACTATAAATTCTAAATGCACCAATCACAGACAAAGAAATTGAAACAGTTACTAAGAATCTTCCCAACAGTAAAAGTCCTGCAGCAAATTGCTTCACAAACGAATTCTACAAAACCTTCAGGAAATAGTAAATACCTATACTTCTAAAGCTGTTTCTCAAGAACAAAGAAACAGAAACACTCCCTTTCACTGTCTATGAAGCCAACATCACCCTGATACCAAAAGCAGATAGGGACACAACAGAAAAGGAAAACTACAGACCCATATCTCTGATGAACATAGATGCCAAAATATCAGACAAGATTCTGGCCAAACGGATATAGGAATATCAAAAAGATTGTTCATCATGACAAGTGGGATTTATCCCAGGAATACGAGGCTGGTTCAACATATGTAAGTCAATCAATGTCATTCACCACATCAATAAAAGCAAAACGAAAACCACACGATTATCTTAATAGATGCAGAGAAAGCCTTTGACAAAATCCAACAGCCATTCATGGGCAAAGCACTTCAAAAAATGGGAATAGATGGGAAATTCCTCAAGATAGTGGAGTCCATACATAGCAAACCTACAGCCAACATCATACTCAATGGGCAGAAGCTGAAAACATTCCCCCTTAGATAGGGGACTAGACAGGGCTGTCCATTATCACCATTACTCTACAACATAGTATTGGAAGTTCTTGCCATAGCAATCAGGCAAGAGAAAGAAATCAAAGGAATACAGATGGGAAGGTAAGAAGTCAAGCTCTCACTATTTGCAGATGATATGATAGTAAACAGAAAAACTAAAGAATCTAGCAGAAAACTATTGGAAGTTATTAGGCAAGTTATTAAGCAAGGTGTCAGGCTACAAAATCAATGTACAAAAATCAATGGCATTTCTTTTTTTAAATTTTATTTATTTATTTTTATTTAAGAAAGGATTAATGAAAAAAACCATAGGGTAGGAGGGGTACAACTCCACACAATTCCCACCACCCAATCTTCATATCCCACCCCCTCCCCTGATAGCTTTCCCATTCTCTGTCCCTCTGGGAGCATGGACACAGGGTTATTGTGGGTTGCAGAAGGTAGATGGTCTGCTTCTGTAATTGCTTCCCTGCTGAACATGGGCGTTGACTGGTCAGTCCATACTCCCAGTTGCCTCTCTCTTTCCCTAGCAGGGTGGGTCTCTGGGGAAGCTGAGCTCCAGGATACATTGGTGGGGTCTTCAATCCAGGGAAGCCTGGCCAGCATTCTGATAACATCTGGATCCTGGTGACTGAAAAGAGAGTTAGTTAACATACAGAGCCAAACAAACTGTTGAGCAATCATGGACCCAAAACCTGGAATAGTGGAGAGGAAGTGTTAGGGGGATACTCACTGCATACTCTAGTGTACTTCTGCTTTCAGGTATATTTTTTGCAGTAGTTTACAGATACTTGTGAACATATGCCCTCTCTCACAGAACCTGGTCTATATCTAGGTTTTGGGACTTTTTGGAAAGTGAACCACCTGAGATGAAATTAGAGTATACTATGAAAGGAAAGGTCTCACCCGAGTAATGAAGCTGAAGGGTTGTCATTCCACACGTGAAGTCTCTGGACACAGTCTGAAGTGAAGCATGTTGAGGTGACAATCATTGAATTGGTTAGGTTGTGATCGGCGCATGCAATATTATTTGATATGGATTGGGAGAGGCATACGGGAAAGTGGGCCCTATCCAAGGGTTCCAGGACTGGGGCAAGTAGGGGCACTATTGTGGAGATGTGAGGTTCCTGCTGTCTTAGGGTTCAAAAAGACTATCGATAGTTAATGTTATCATCACATTATTTGGTAATTGGGTTAACTTTGAAAAGTGCTTTTGTTAGGGTTTGCTGTACAGTACCCAGTATCTTGTATATAGCTGTGTTATTGGTTGTCTGATCTACTTGGTCTAGGCTTTTGAGAGAGTCCGCATATCAAATACACAGCCTATATATTAAAAAGATTCAGTTTGTGTTTTGAAAAACTTTGAGACATACAATTTATTTTCCCACTCTCATATTAATTAACTAGTGATTTATATGTCTACATTTTGCTAGGAGTGTACATAAACACCATTCCCACCACCAAAAGACTGTGACCAAACCCTCCCACCCACTCCCACCCCCCACTGGCCCAGGAAGCTAGATGTCTACCCCTCACCACAAGGTTTTTCTTTGGTGCCCTACTTACAATTTGGTCAGGTCCTGCTTTTAGTTTCCCTTTCAGGCCTTCTTACTCAACTTCTGTTGATGAGTGGCATCATCCAATACTCATCTTTATCTTTCTGACTTAGCTCACTTAACATAATTCTTTCTAGCTCTGTCCAAGATGGGTCAGAGAAGGTGGGTTCATTGTTCTTGATAGCTGCATAGTATTCCATTGTGTATATATATACCATAGCTTTCTCAGCCACTCATCTGTTGTTGGGCACCTGGGTTGCTTCCAGGTTTTAGCTATTATGAATTGTGCTGCTATGAACATAGGAGTACACACCTCTTTTTGGTTGGGTGTTATGGAGTCCTTGGGGTATAACCCCAGGAGAGGAGTTACTGGATCATATGGAAGGTCCATGTATAGCCTTCTGAGAGTTTTCCAGACTGCTCTCCACAGAGGCTGGCCCAATTTACATTCCCACCAGCAATGTAAAAGGGTTCTTCTGTCCCCACGGCATTTCTTTTTTTAAATTTATTTTTTATTTAAGAAAGGATAAATTAATAAAACCATAAGGTAGGAGGGGTACAACTCCACACAATTTACACTACCCAATCTCCATATCCCATCCCCTCTCCTGATAGCTTTCCCATTCTCTGTCCCTCTGGGAGCATGGACCCAGGGTTGTTGTGGGTTGCAGAAGGTGGAAGGTCTGGCTTCTGGAATTATTTCCCCGCTGAACATGGACGTTGACTGGTCAATTCATACTCCCAGTCTGCCTCTCTCTTTTCTTGGTAGGGTGGGTCTCTGGGGAAGCAGAGCTCCAGGACATATTGGTGGGGTCTTCAGTCCAGGGAAGCCTGGCCGGCATCCTGATGGCATCTGGAACCTGGTGGATGAAAAGAGAGTTAACATACAGAGCCAAACAAATTGTTGAACAATCATGGACCCAAAGTTTGGAATAGTGGAGAGGAAGTGTTAGGGGGGTACTCACTGCAAACTTTAGTGTACTTCTGCTTCCAGGTATATTTTTTGCACTAGTTTATGGATAAGTGTGAACATATGCTGTCTTTCACAGAACCTGGTATATATCTAGGTTTTGGGACTTTGTTAGAAAGTGAACCAATGGAGGGGATGGGACACAGTCTTTTGGTGGTGGGAATGGTGTTTATGTACATACCTAGTAAAGTGTAGTCATATAAATCAATGGCATTTTTTTAGGCAAACACCAAACCTGAAGAAGGAAACATCCAGAAATCACTCCCATTCACTGTTCTAGCAAAATCAATGGAATGCCTAAGAATAAAGATGACCAAAGAATTGGAAGACTTGTATACTAAAAACTATGAGTCGCTACTCAAGGAAATAGAAAATGACACCAAGAAATGGAAAGACATCCCACACTCACAGATTGGAAGAATAAATATCATCAAAATGTATATTCTCCCCAGGGCTATATACAAATCTAACATGATACACATCAAAGTTCCACTAAGCTTCTTTAAGAGTATAGAACAACAACTACAATCATTTTTCTGGAAATAGAAAACACCTAGAATTGCCAAAAACATTTTAAGGAAAAGAAACAGAAATGGAGGCAACACACTCCCAGATCTCAAACTATATTATAAGGCTATCATTATCAAAACAGCCTGGTACTGGATCCAAAATAGGCACACAGACCAGTGGAACAGAACTGAACACCCAGAACAAAACCCTCAAACCTATGGACATCTAATATTTGATAAGGGGACTCAAAGTATAAAATGGAAGAAAGAGGCTCTCTTCAATAAATTGTGATGGGGAAAACTGGGTTGAAACATACAGAAGAATGAAACTGAACCACCTTATCTCACCAGAAACAAAAATCAACTCCAAATGGATCAAGGACATGGACGTTAGACCAGTAACTATCAAATACCAGTAACTATCAAATATTGGTGTAACACTTTCCCACCTAAGCCTCAAGAACATCATTTATGAAGCAAACCCAATTGCAAGGAAGAGTAACTCAGAAAAAACTAATGGGACTACTTCCAATTGGAAAGCTTTTACACAGTCAAAGAAACCATCACACAAACAAAGAGACCCCTCACAGAATGGGAGAAGCTCTTCACATGCCATACATCAGACAAGAGACTAATAACCAAAATAAACAAAGAGCTCAACAAACTTAGCAACAAAAAAGCGAATGATCCCATCCAAAAATGGGCAGAGGATATGAAAAGAACATTCACTACAGAAGATATCCAAAAGTCTAACAAACACATGAAAAATTGCTCCAGGTAGCTGATTGTCAGAGAAATGCAAATAAAGACAACACTGAGATAACATCTCACCCCTATGAGAGTGGCAGACATCAAAATGGACAGCAGCAACAAATGCTGGAGAGGCTGTGGGGACAGAGGAACCCTTCTTCACTGCTGGTGGGAATGTAAATTGGTCCAGCCTCTAAACATGGACCTTCCATATGAGTCAGTAATTCCTCTCCTAGGTATATACCCCAAGGATTCCATAATGCCCAACCAAAAAGAAATGTGTACACCTACGTTAGTAGCAGCACAATTCCTAATAACTAAAGCCTGGAAGCAATCCAGGTGCCCAACAACAGATGAGTGGCTGAGATAGCTATGGTATATATACACAATGGAATACTATGCAGCTATTAAGAAAAATGAACCCACCTTCTCTGACATATCTTGGATGGAGCTAGAAGGAATTATGTTAAGTGAGCTAAGTCAGAAAGATAAAGATGAGTATGGGATGATCCCACTCATAAAACAAAGTTTAGAAAGAATAACAGAAAAGGAAACTCAAAGCAGGATTTGACTGCATTTGGAGTAGGGCACCAAAGTAAAAACCCTGGGTTGAGAGTGAGGGTGAATGTTCAGCTTAATGGGGTCAGGGGGGTAGATGGGGAGGGGGGGAATGGACACAGTCTTTTGGTGGTGGGAATGGTGTTTATGTACTCCTCTCTCATTTTGTAGTCATATAAATCACTATTTAATTAATATGAGATTAATTAATTAATAACCTCTAGGGTGGGGCTCACTTTCCTGCATGTTTCTCTCAATTTATACCAAATGATATTCCATCCACCAATATCAACGGCATCAATGCAACGAGTACCACCTCAGGATGCTTCATTTCAGACTGTGTACAGAGAAGTCAGGCTTGGAATGTCTACCCTTCAGCCTCATTACTAGAGTGAGACCTTTCCTTTCATAGTATTCTCAAATTCCATTCCAGGAAGTTCACTTCCTAACAAAATCTCAAAACCTGGATATAGACCAGGTCCCGTAAGATAGAGCGTATGTTCACATGTATCCATAAATTAGGGCAAAATATATACCTGAAAGCAAAAATACACAATAGTCTGTAGTGAGTCAGTATCAAGTTCATAATGAAACAGTGCCTACTTAGACTTAGATACCCTTCTCAACTACTTCCTATCATAGTTCTCTCACTCACTCCAAAGCTAACCTTATCAAAGCAGGGACTGCAAAAGCTGAATAAGGGCAAGAGACTGGCATACTTTAAGGACAAATCTTTATTCACTATCAGGCCATCCCATCAGCTGGGGCCCTACTCGGAGAGTCCTGAGATTCCCAAACAGACATGATGGGCCTAGACATCAAATTAATCCCTCTCTCCATTGTTGTTAGTCATTACTATCAGGAACAACACAATATACCCCTTTGTGGGCCCTCAACTTGGATCAACAATAGTAGAGAATGTTCCACTCTCCGAAGGGAGGCTGGTCAATATACTCTATGCTACATCTGAGGAAGATGGGCCCTGGTATTGGGGCAGCTTGGAATGTTCCTACTTATGACTACAGAAGGTGAGCTCAGATCTACAGGGATGCAGAAGTCACATAGGCTCCTAAGCTGAATATGGGCCCCAGATCAGATGAAATAGATGGGGTTTACAGTCAACAATATTTATACACCTTTCCCATATTTGGGAGCAACTCTCTTATGTGATCCAGCTTCCTGGTCCTTCTGCCAGCCATGACATCACCTCCCCAGATAATAGGATCCACCTGCATATCAGATTTCAGGCTTGGCAAAAAAAAAAGAAAGAAAGAAAGAAAGAAAGAAAGAAAGAAAGAAAGAAAGAGAAAAAAAAAACACTAGTGTAGCCACAGGCCCTTTGGAATATAACTAAAATATGCCTACTAGCTATCTACAAAATGGAGGACCCCCCAACACTTCATCTGCACTATTCCAGCCTTTAGGTCCTTGGTTGGTCAACAATTTGTTTGGCTTTGTATGTTAACTCTATATTCAACCACCATGTTCCAGATGCTAGCAGGATTCAAACAGAATTCCCTGGACAGACAACCCCACCAATGTGTCCTGGAGCTCTGCTTCCCCAGAGCCCTTCCCCACTAGGGAAAGATAGAGACAGGCTGGGAGTATGGAACAACCTGCCAATGCCCATGTTCAGTGGGGAAGCAATTACAGAAGCCAGACCTTCCACCTTCTGCATCCCACATGGACCTTGGGTCCCTACTCCTAGAGGGATAAAGAATAGGAAAACTATCAGGGGAGGGGATGGGATACAGAGTTCTGGTGGTGGGAATTGTGTGAAGTTGTACCTATCTTATCATATGGTTTAACCAATGTTTCCTTTTTTTTTTTTTTTTTTTACTTTTTTCAGTATATTCCCTTTTGTTGCCCTTGTCGTCTTATTGTTGTTATTGATATTGTCGTCTTTGGATAGGACAGGGAGAAATGGGGAGGGGAGGGGAAGACAAAGAGGGGGAGAGAAAGACACCTACAGACCTGCTTCACCGCTTGTGTAGCGACTTCCCTGCAGGTGGGGAGCCTGAGCTGGAGACTCCAACAGGGATTTTTACGCAGGTCCTTGTGCTTAGTGCCACCCATGCTTAACTGCTGCGCTTCTGCTGGACTCCCCAATGTTTCCTTTTTATAAATAAATAAATAAATAAATAGACCTTTTATATAAAAATGTAGCCTCCTCTTAGCATTATCCCCATTCATAATGTTACATAATGTTATGCATTTTATTTTGTTTTTCTAAATAGCCTCAAGTTATCTTACGGTCCCTTTCATAGCTTCCATTTTTCATAATCTCCAGGAAAACAACTGAATGGAGAAAAATTCATCTTGCCACTCAAAAATTGAAAAAAAAGAAAAACAGGAAATTCGGAAAGCATGTTTTATGCCTTCTGTGTGGTTTTGTTTCCTGCTTTACATTGCAATGTTTTGAACATTTTTCTATGTAGATGTGTGACATTTTTAAAGTTTTCATAGTATTTTGTACAAATAATGTTATTTATATATCTGTGTTCCTGTTGTTTTGAGCCTGGGATTGACACTTAATATATTTCCATAGACCATGTTGCTAAGTCCCTCTGCACAGAGCCAATAAAATAAAGACAAGTGGAAGCAAATTTGTGTGGAACTCCCAGGGCCACGTTCTACCTTCTAATATTCTTTCTTTTGTGCATGTGAATCCTTGTTGTGGCCTTTTAGTTTTTGCCAGTAACCCCTAGAGCTCTATTATGAGAGGATAAATTGGATAGATCAGAAAATTTGACTGCTGACCAAAGCAGAATCATTAATGACATGTTTTCATCATCCAACATTAATCCAAGTAACACGAAGAAAAATGCACTGGGGCAGGTTTTACCAGAAGTCAGCACATCTGTCAGGGCAGAGGTAGCACTTAAAATGGATCTCTGTAGAGTGACTTAGCAAAGCAGTTTATGACTATATATTAGATTTAAAGCCCCAATGAGAAGTTGTCACCATTGTGACTTTTGGATGTGGATTTAATATAAAACACTATCAACAAAGATCATGGGAGCTAAAGCAGGGGAGAGCTGTAACATAATCAAATTCTAACTGTGTTTCCTTATCTTAAATCTGACATCTTGGTAAGATGAATTTGTTCTCAGAATATCCTTTATGAAGTTGCAACAAGTAATATATCGCCTTATCAAGATGCAGATACAATGGACTCAGTCAAAAGATTCAGCAGGAGGTTGCTTGTGAAAATGGTTGGAAACATTTGTTTTTGTGGTTGAATGGCTGTAAGTAAGAGGGTTATAAAATGTGTAACTCATCACAGTAGTGCTTAGGACATTTAGAACCAAACAATTGACCGGTTCCAACTATTTAGTGTGGATAATGTCTGATAAACTTGTATTTACTGTTATTAACTCAAGTCAAAGAACTCATTAGAGGTTTTTATGGTCCGGGTAATGAGGATTTAATTTAAATAACCAACATGTTTAGCTTTTACTACTTAAATGACCCGATCCTTAAAAGGCTTCTCCCAAGAGTGACACACAAAAAAAGAATGTGTTCCTTAAGCATCTTGCTATGTTTACACATTTAACAACTTATCAAGCAATACTGAGAAGAAAGAGAAGCAGTTTGGGGCAGTTATGCCAAGAGCTCAGTGGGAGAAACTCTGATTAGTACCATAGGAATATATACGTGTGTGTGTGTGTGTGTGTGTGTGTGTGTGTGTGTGTGTGTGTGTGTGTGTGTGTTTGTGTCTTTCTCACTTCAGAAACGGAAAGAAAGAAAACAATGAGAGTAGGAAGTGAGCAAATTGTAGTTCAGAGCAAGCCAAATTTGAGGCAGTGTGAAAAGTAGTGGGACCAACAGAAAGATGAGTCCAAATGCAATACCTGACTTAGGGAGTCTACAGTATAGGAAAAGCAGTCAACTCACATGTGACATGTGCTTGTGCACAAGCACTTGTCTGCCATGACTGAAGTTATGGTATTGTCAGCAGTATCTCTCAACCCTTCACATTCCTCTTTTGAACCTAGCACTGTACCTGGCATTTCACTTGTTCCTGGAACAACCCTGGGACCTAGTTATGGTTACCTTTACTTTATACAGGAGGTAACCGAGTTTCTAGATAATTAAGAAGATTCTAATAATAATAATAATAATAATAGTAATATAATACAGTGAATAAATGTGAATTAATTTAAACCCATGAACTGTAGCAATTTAATAGGCATAATTTTCAGAGAACTTATTACATGCTTAGGGCTATTAAACATTCAATGTGAATTACATTTGCGTTGAAATTTTCTGAGTCTGGCAAGTTAGCTCATCAGACAATGTACTTGTTTTGTCATACACACAATCCAGGCCCAAGCCCAGCCTCTACTACACTGCAGAATGCTTCAGTGCTATGATGTCTTTTCTTCTCTTCCTCTTTTTTTTGTCATTGTCACTTTCTAAGATTTCTTTTTCTTAAATTTTTTATTTATTAAAAGGAAACATTGGCAAAGCCATAGGAGAAGAGGGGTACAACTTTGCATAATTCCCACCACCAGAACTCTGTATCCCACCCCCTCCCCTGGTAGCTTTCCTATTCTTTAACCCTCTGGGAGTATGGACCCAAGGTCATTGTGGGATGCAGAAGGTGGAAGGTCTGGCTTCTGTAATTGCTTCCCCACTGAATATGGGCTTTGACAGGTCATCCATACTCCCAGCCTGTCTCTATCTTTCCCTAGTGGGGAAGGGCTCTGGGGAAGCAGAGCTCCAAGGCACATTGGTGGGGTTGTCTGTCCAGGGAATTCTGTTTGAATCCTGCTAGCATCTGGAACGTGGTGGCTGAAAAGAGAGTTAACATACAAAGCCAAACAAATTGTTGACCAATCATGGACCTAAAGGCTGAAATAGTGCTGATGAAGTGTTGGGGGGTCCTCCATTTTATAGATAGCTAGTAGGCATATTTTAGTTATATTTCAAAGGGCCTGTAGCTATACTAGTGTTTTTTTTTTGTTTTGTTTTGTTTTGTTTTTCTTTGCCTGAGCCTGAAATCTGATATGCAGGTGTATCCTAATTATTGTCTGGGGAGATGACTCTATCTCTTTATCTCCCTGTCTTTCTATCTTAAAAACCTGACTTGAGTCCCATGAGATAGGGCATATGTTCACATGTGTCAATAAATTAGGACAAAATATATAACTGAAAGCAAAAGTGCACAATAGTCTGCAATGAGTCAGTATAATAGCAAACAAGTAGAAAGACCTAAAAAGATACCCTAAATGTCCTAATGAAATAGTGTCTACTTAGACACCCTTCTCACCTACTTCCTATTACACTTCCTTCACTCACTCCAAAGCTAACTTTATCAAAGCAAGGACTGCAAAGGTGAATAAGGGCAACAGACTGGCACAATTTAGTGATGACTCTTTAGTCACTATCAGGCCACCCCATCAGCTGGGGCCCTAGCTGGGGAGTCCTGAGATTCCCAAACAGACATAATGGGCCTAGACCTCAAATAATTCCCTCTCTCCATTGTTACCAGTCATTCCTATCAGGAAAAACACAATAGACCGCTTTATGGGCCCCCATAGGGCCTTGTCCTCAAGGTGGATCAACAATGGCAGAGAATGTTCCATACTCCGAAGGGAGGCTGAACTACATACTCTTATGTTCCACCTAATGAAGATGGGTCCTGAAACTGAGGCAGCTTGGAATGTTCCTACTCATGACCACAGAATGTGAGCTCAGACCTACAGGGATACAGAAGTCACATAGGCTCCTAAGCTGAATACGGGCCCCAAGTCAGATCAAATCGATGAGGTTTACAATCAACAATATTTATACCCCTTTCTCATATTTGGGAGCTACTTTCTTCCCTGATACAGCTTTCTGGTCTTTTTTACAGCCATGACATCATCTCCCCAGACAATAACTTAGATCCACCTGCATGTCAGATGTCAGGCTTAAAAACAAAACAAAACAACAACAACAACAAAAAATAGTATAGTCATGGGCCCTTTGGAATATAAGTAAAATAAGCCTACTAACTATCTCCAAAATGGAGACCCCCCCCAACTCATCATCTGAACTATTCCAGTCTTTAGGTTCATGATTAGTCAAAAGTTATTTGGCTTTATATGTTGACGCTTTTTTCAGCCACCAGGTTCCAGATGCTAATATGATGCCAACCGGACTTCCCTGGGAAGATGACCCCACCAATATGTCCTGGAGCCCTGCTTCCCCAGAGCCCCACCCTACTAGGGAAAGAGAAAGACAGGCTGGGAGTATGGACCGACCTGTCGACGCCCATGTTCAACGGGGAAGCAATTACAGAAGCCAGACCTTCCACCTTCTGCATCCCACAATGACCTTGGGTCCATACTCCCAGAGGGATAAACAATAGGAAAGCTACCAGGGGAGGGGATGGAATACAGAGTTCTGGTGGTGAGAACTGTGTGGAGTTGTACCCCTCTTTTGTCAGTATTTCCTTTTTATAAATAAAAATTAGTTTTTGTCAGTATTTCCTTTTTATAAATAAAAATTAAACAATAAATAAAAACTGACTTAAAGCAGTGAAGCTACAGCAATGACCAAAAAAAATGGAAAGGAAGGAAGGAAAGGGTCTATAAAGTATTCCAGCAACTCTTTTACAAACCTTGAAACTGAGTATGAAATGCTTAATGATTTTCCAAATTCTGAGTTATTATATAAACAATTAGGATTCAAATCTGAGTCTGATTCTAAGGCTTGTGTCTTTTTTTTTTAACTGTGCAATTGCTCACTGGAGATATAAATGTGATACAGGGCAAAGACAATAGGACTTTTGGAAAAGGCAAACTTTGAAAATGTTTTTTAAGAGTTTCAGCAGCTCAAACTTGGACAGTTCTACTTGGACAGAGCAGAAAGGACTTTAAGAAGAGAGTACAAGAGCATGGCAGTACAGGAAAGTACATGTTTTGAAGAATGGGTTGAAGTGGTTTAGCCTGACTAGAATTTAAGGAACCTCAGACAGAAAGAAGGAAAGGAAAATAGGACACTGGATTCACTGCAGTATCATAAAGAGGCATTCAGTATTTGTCCTGTGTTTATTGATAAAATATTGAAGGGTCTAAACTTAGAATTAGCATAATCAGATCTGTGCTTTTGCTTATTTACTATTTGTCTCCACCACCAAATTGAGAACTTCAAGAGAAAAGAAATGACTTCTTTTCTGTTTAGTTAACTATTGTACCCCTTAGTGACTTGTGGCTAGAATGTAATTTGGGATATTGTCTACAGGCATGAGTTTTATAGCCTAAATAATTTCACTGGGTGGCATTCACGTGGAGTATAATGCAAATAATGGCCACTGGAGAATCTTTTCAGTTTTCTAAAATATTGGGAACACAAGCACTCACATATTTTGAATTAATGATTAATTCTAGGAATACAAGACTAGATGGGATTTATGTGATGAATTACAGGACAGGAGAATTTTGGGAACAAGGAACCTCTGGACAGTTTCATATATAATGTATATATCTATCTATATATCTATATCTATATATATGGTTAACTAACCCTTTCTTGACAGAGTATTGTTTTATAGGAGTGTTGCTTCTTTTACTTATTTATTTTATTGCATGTGATAGAATGAAATTGAGAGAGATAGGAGAAATATAAAGGGAGAGCAAATGAGAGACATCTGCATCTCTACTTCAACTCTTATAAAGCTTCCCATTTGCAGGTGAGAGATGGAGGCTTGAATCCAGGTCCTTATTTATGGTAATGTATGTGATTAAGTGGGTGCATTACAGCCTAGATACCCTTGACAAGATTTTAAGTAGTTTAAGCCAGACATAATGTTCCAAGCTGTTTAATTGGAAATTGAAGAGATAGGATGGGGAGAGAGAAAACATAAGTTGGAAACCTTGTTTAATGGAATGATTAGACATAGAAAAGAAGTAGAACTATAAACAGGGGAAATTTTTAGACACATCAGAAAACTTTAGTTTGAATGACACTGACTTAGAAAAGGCATACAAGGAAGGAGAAAGGAGGGTAGGTGACGAATTCAGATATGTACAAGGCTGAGTTTGTGGGAGACTACAGTGTACATATATCGATGAGTCAATTCAATGACATTTTAAAATATTTATTTATTCCCTTTTGTTGCACTTGTTTTATTGCTGTAGTTATTATTGTTGTTGTCATCATTGTTGGATAGGACAGAGAGAAATGGAGAGAGGAGGGGAAGACAGAGGGAGAGAGAAAGACAGATACCTGCAGACCTGCTTCACCAACTGTAAGAGACTCCTGCACAGGTGGGGAGCTGGGGGGTTCGAACCGGGATCCTTATGCCTGTCGTTGCACTTTGCTCCACCCCATTTAACCTGCTGCACTACCACCCAACTCCCTAATTAACTGACATTTAAAAAAAATCGTTGGAAGAAGTGTTTTTATAAGATGAAAATTGTCTTAAGAATACAGTGTAATACCTCCTCAATATGTGTTAGCATACTTAACCTGCAACTGGGTGATTGATGTATGAATAAATTGGTCTAAGACTCAATAGAACAGAGAGATGTAGTATAATATCCAGCACCCTATAATGGAGGAGGAGAATCGTTTGGTTTGGTGGAGCTTGAGGTGTGCTGACACATATTTTTAGAAAATGTGGAACTGCACCCCCCTGTGACAACAACTACCCTGAAAATCAACATAGCCTCCAAACAGTGACACCAAAGTTGGGACTAAATAAATTAATAAAAAAATAAGATAGTTCATGGAGATTTTTAATCCATGGGAGGAGCTAAGATGTAACCAAAATGTAGAATGAGGAGCGGATACAGCAAAAATAAATAAATAAGCTGGTTCTAAATAGCATCCATAGGGTTGGTGAAATAACTGACTTGGATGGTGACCTGCTTTTCTATGTGTAAGGCCCAGGTTAAAGTCTGACTTCCATCATAATAAAGGAAGTTTTGGTGCTGTGAATTCCCCCCCCCCAAAAAAAAAGCCTTTAGCTTACAAAAAGAAGAAAGAAAGAAAGAAAGAAAAGAAAAGAAAGGAAAAGAAGATAAGAGAAAATGTCTAAAATGAGCCAAGAAATAATAATAAAAGCAAACATACAAGGGCACTCAGAGAAAATGTAGAAAAATAGAAGTACAGAGCATCACAAAAGCAGAGAAGGAGAAAGCCATCTCTTCTGACATATGTCAAAAAGGCAAGAAAGCAGAAGTAGCACACCAGACTTGCACTGCTGAAGTCCCAGAGGTTCCAGATTCAATCCACAGCACCATCATAAACAAGAACAGAACAGTGCTCTGGTTTTTCACTCTATAGACCTCTCTCTTGTGAAATAAATAATAAAGAACAGTCAAGCAAAAGTGGACAGAAATCACTGGATTTCATAATTAGAATTCCAGTTCTGCAGTAAATAAATCCAATAGCTTGTAAGAGTAGAAGCTATACTGCAAGTTATCAAAGAGTGACTGGGTATTTCCAGGAGGTAACCATGGAGTAACATTGACCAAGTCAGATTAATCCCCAAAACAACAAATATCTACAGCCATTGAACCTAAAAAGTTCACCAACACCAAGGTCTCAGGTGGGTGCTCATGTGCATGGTTGGGGTGAGAAGTGGCATGGGACTGAAGCCAAACGCAAAGACTTTAGAGTTCTGGCAGAGCATGGATCCATTTTCCCTCTATACACAGCAGTAATCAAGGCAACATTTAGTGCTGGCAGTAAGATAAGGGAATTCATTTAATCAATGACGTCATGGGTATTAGCCTACTGAATTATATGTAAGAATACACCAAAAAAGCAGGGAGCATTTGTGGCCAAAAGACGTTCAGTCTGTGGTCAAAACAAAAGTAATTTGTGACGGCTGGTATTGGCTAAATGGTAAAGTGATCCCTGCTTCTAGGAACACAACTGCAACTCGAAGTAAACCCCTTGGTTTGTTTAGTTTCTTATTGAAATCATACAGAGAAACCATATACATGCACCACACAGAGAAAAAAAAAAGCTCAAAACAACAACAAAGAAAAAAACCTAATCACAGTCCCCCAGAAATCCCCCACCCAACATATAAACAAGAAAAGCCTAGAGACCACAACAATAGCACCACCAGCTGGCTAGCAATAACTAGCACAATAAATATGTAAACAGAAATATTGCAGAAACAAACTACCAAACATGACAAATCAGACAGATAGAAAAGAAACCAAAGTACTCCAATAAAATACAGACATAGAAGGACTACCAGAGAAAGACTACAGAAAGTTCATTTTGAGAATTCTCCACGAACTTAAGCACAGTATAGAGAATATTCAAGAGTTGAAAGAATATTTTACTAAGAAGTTAGGAAACACAAAAGAAGAGTTTTGAACAAAGTCCTATAAGAAACTAGAAAATATGAAAGAAGACCTTCAATCAGATTCTCTATGAAATTAGAAAATGTGAACGAATAACTGAATAAGCCATACAAAAATCCAACTGAACACACTAGGAGTGGAACAATAAAGAGACTCAACAGTCAGCGACAGACAAGAAATAATTAAAAAACAGAGCAGAAATCGATTACATATAAAACAAAAAGACAGTTAAGAAGATTAATGAAACCAAGAGCTGGTTCTTTGAAAGGATAAATAAAATAGATAAAGCACTAGCAACACTCACTAAGAGAAAGAGAGATAGCTGCGGTAAAATCATTCAGAAATGAGAAAGGAGATACTACAACAAATGACGCAGAGATACAAAGAATCATGAAATATTTTTATGGGTATCTTTATGGAAATGAATTTGAAAAATGAGAAGAAATGGATCCATTTTTAGAGTCATACCAACTGCCAATCTTAATAAAAGAGGAAGTAGATAAACTTAACAGGCCAATTACTAGTAAAGAAATTGATTTGTATCATCAAAGATATCCTTGAGGTTTAGGTGAGAAAGTGTTTTCCTCTAAGTATTTGATAGCTTCTGGTCTAACATCCAGGTCTTTGATCCATTTGGAGTTGACTTTAGTTTCTGGTGAGATAAAGTGGTTCAGTTTCATCCTTCTGCATGTTTCAACCCAGTTTTTGCAGCACCATTGATTGAAGAAAATCTCCTTCTTCCATTTAATATTTTGGGCCCCTTTATAAAAAATTAGATATCCGTAGGTGTGAGGGTTTGGTTCTGGGCTTTCAATTCTGTTCCACTGGTCTATGTGCCTATTTTTGTTCTAGGACGGGGCTGTTTTGATGATGATGGCTTTATAATATGTTTTGAGATCTGGGAGTGTGATGCCTCCATTTCTGTTTCTTT
Organism: Erinaceus europaeus; assembly: GCF_950295315.1. Lineage (NCBI taxonomy): Eukaryota > Metazoa > Chordata > Mammalia > Eulipotyphla > Erinaceidae > Erinaceus > Erinaceus europaeus. The sequence goes on along the minus strand of NW_026647999.1, from coordinate 40,591 downwards.
TTCTCAAGATTGTTTTGACAATTCTAGGTCTTTTCTGGTTCCAGATAAATGACTGTGATTTTTGTTCAATTCTCTTAAAGAATAAATGAAGCAAGCAAGTAGAAAGATCTAAAAAGACATCTTAAAGTACCTAATTAAATAGTTTCTATTTAGGCCTAGATAACCTCCTCATCTACACTTCCCTCGGTCACTCCAAAGCTAGCCTTATCAAAGTAAGGACTACAAAAGCTGAATAAGGACAAGAGACTGGCATACTTTAAGGGTGACTCTTTAGTCACTATCAGGCCACCTCATCAGCTGGGGCCCTAGTAGGGGAGTCCTGGGATTCGCTAACAAACTCAATGAGCCTATGTTGATATAGGCCCACTGTCTGGGAATTCCAGGCCATTGTTTCCATGAGAGTCTGAGCAGGTAGACCCCAAGATTTCCCCCTCCAGGTCAAGAAAATGGCAGACCCCCCATGACCTAGTGAACTAATGACAGATGGCTTCTCCAGACAGGAGGCTACCTTCCTACACATGCCACTCCTCTCACCTTAAAACAAAGGCCATGAATTACTGTACATTGTGTATGGCCAAACTTAAAAACCACCTCAAATGTCCTGTTAACTCAATTGCTCCCTTTTCCCCTGACCTGAAGTGCCTATAGTGCCTATAATTTACACCCAGAAAAATATGCATTGTACAGCTAATGATCAAGCCTTGTATGGTAACTTCCCATTTGTAATCAAATAGTTTGTAGGTCAGAATGTGACTATGCATTGTATTGCTTTGTGTTTGGGTTAATGATTACCTCAAACTTCTCCCTGAACTATGGGTATATCTGCTTGCCTTTATTCCCTCAATAAACAAGATGACCCTCTGAGGCTCTCCCTGATCTGACTGTCCACTTGTCTCTCCATGCACTTTGCTCTCGTTACGCAGAGCCACCCTAGATCTCCCAGGAGGGCGCTTCCAGCCAGGAAGGTGGGGGACCCAGAGAAAGCCCATAAGCCTAGACTTGGAATAGATCACTCTCTCCATTATCACTGGTCATCTCCATCAGAAACAATACAATGGAGCCTTTGGGGGCCCCCATGGGATCTTGCCCTCAATGTGGATCAACAATGGTAGAGAATGTTCCATCCTCAGGAGAGGGACTGGATAATATACTCTACTACCTGAAGAAGATGGATCATGAAATTGGTGCAATTCAGAATGTTCCTACTGATGAACACAGAATACAAGTTTGAACATACAAGGATGTAGAGATTACATAGCCTCCTATGCTGAATATGGGCCCTATCAAATTAATGGGGTTTATAATAAGAATATTCATTCACTTTTTCCATATTTGGGAGCTACTATCTTCCCTGATCCAGATTTATAGCCCTTTTTCCAGCCATGACATCTTCTCCCCAGACAATAACTTGGGTCCACCTGCATATCACATGTCAGGCTCAGGCAAAAACTAATAAAGTCATGGGCCTTTTGAAATATAACTAAAATAGATCTACTGGATATTTCCAAATCGGAGACCTCAAATCATCATCTGCAACATTCCAGCCTTTAGGTTCATGATTAATCAACAATTTTATGGCTTTATATTTTAACTCTTTTTCAGCCCCAGGTTCCAGATGCTACCATGATACTAATCAGACTTCTATGGACAGATGATCCTACTAATGTGTCCTGGAGCTCTGCTTCCTCAAAGCCCTACCCCACTAGGGAAGGAGAGCGACAGGCTGGGAGTATGAATCAACCTGTCAACGCCCATGTTCAGTAGAGAAGCAATTACAGAAGTCAGACCTCCCACCTTCTGCACCCATAATGACCCTGGGTTCATACTCTCAAAAGGAAAGCTATCAGGGGATGGGATGGGATATGGAGCTCTGTTGGTGGGAATTGTATCCCTCTTATCATATGGTCTTGTCAGTGTTTCCATTTTATAAATAAATAAATTAAACTAAAAAATAAAAATAAAAAAGAAATTGAATTATTTTTTCTTTATGTTTTAATTTTTAATTTTTTTCTTTTTTTAAATCTTTTTATTTATTAAAATAAAACACTGTTTTTTTGGGGGGAGGAAGATGGCGGACTGAGAAGCTGTAGCAGTCTGTGCTCTGATCACATCTGGAAACGGTAGGATTTTCTGCCTTTAGCAGGCCAGTCAATAATTATAGTCACCAAAGAGGTGACTATAATTTAATTTGGGTTAAGAATTAGAGTAAAGGTGGCATGGACTAGCGGGCAGGCTGCTCAGACTTCCCAGGCGGTGGCGAGCAAGGCGTGTGCGCCGGGCATTGTCCTCCACCCGAGAAGGCGGCTCCTCAGCTGGTGGCAGAGCACTGCTGGGCGGCCGCAAGGACCCGGAGGGAGCACTGTAGCTCAGGGGCTTTATCTTGGGAGTCTCCAGACAATAAGGTGTCATAGCGGTGACAAGGAGATGACTATAACTTATTTTGGGTTAAGAATTAGAGTAGGAGAAAAAAATTCTTTTTTCTTCCTTTTAATTTTCAAGCATACCTCCTCCCCCCCACCCCCGCCATAAGCAGTCCCTGGGGACTGACTCCTAGCAGGATACCCCACACAACCAAACAGGGTGCTTTTTTGATTTCACTTATACACATTTGGGAAGTTCCTTGCACTGCTCTTTAATTACAACTCTTTTTCTTGTCTTCAACCTTTTCTCTCTCTTGTCTCTCTCTCTTTTTTTTTAATCTTGTCATACACTTCTTCCCTCTTCTTTGCCTTTCTGAATTTGTGAATTACTTTGGGGAAGAAATCTGACGCAGAGTGGACTCTCTATGTGTGTATCTCTGCTCTAGTTCCCTTTCCCCTCTTGTTACCCCTAGAATATACGGTGGATAGTAAATTTGCATAACTATCTATTCTTGCTATCCTCTCTTTCTTTTCTCTTCACTGGGATTTGGTTACTATCTTTTCACGGATTGGAGAAATTGTTTGGCTAACTGGTAACGATTAAACTACTTCAATACTTACTTCAGTTGCTACTGTAATTCCGGAGGTTGGTGAGTGCAATTGTCATAAAGGTATTTAGTACAGTGTTACTTGTACTCAAGACACAAGAACTGAGGAACAACAGAGCATAAAAAAGAAGAAAGAAACACATAAATAAAAAAATAGGTAGATCAAAAACAAATAAAACTGCTACTCCAATGAATGAAGACAAGAGCCCAGAAGAAACCACAAATCAGCCAGAAGTAACCATAGATAAGAAAAGTATGCAAGCAATAATAAACTTATTAATCACAGAAATGTAAACAGCATTGGAGGAAAGGAATGGCAGTATTAGGGAAACAAGAGTTGAGACCCCCAAGGAAAATACTGATTATCTTGAGGCAATTAGAGAACTGAAAGCTGAAATAGCTGTAATGAAGAAAGAAGCTGAGTCAAAGGGAAAGCAGATTAACAGAAGCAGAAAACAGAATTAGTCAGACAGAGGATGAGTTAGAGAAAACAAAGAAAGAGGTGAAAGTGCTTAAAAAGAGATTGAGAGACACTGAAAACAACAACAGAGACATATGGGATGATCTCAAAAGAAGTAACATTTGTATAATTGGCCTGCCAGAGGAAGAAAGAGAGGAAGGGGAAGCAAACATTCTAGAGGAAATAATACAAGAAAACTTCCCAGACCTGAATAACAGAAAGGATATCAAGGTTCAAGAGGCCCAGAGTTACAAACAGAATCAACCCAGACCTGAAGACACCAAGACATCATAGTCACAATGAGAAGAAGTAAGGATAAAGAAAGGATACTAAAGGCCACAAGAGAGAAACAAAAAGTCACATACAAGGGAAAACCCATAAGATTATCTGCAGACTTCTCCACTAAAACTCTAAAAGCCAGAAGGGAGTGGCAAGATATCTATCGAGCCCTGAATGAAAAAGGGTTTCAACCAAGGATAATATATCCTGCTAGACTTTCATTCAAACTAGATGGAGAGATCAAAACCTTCTTAGATAAACAACAGTTAAAGAAGGCAACCATCACCAAGCCGGCCCTGAAAGAGGTACTAAAAGACCTCTTATAAAAAAGAACATCACTATAATACTTGAAATATATCAGAGCAAACAATTTTTTTAGAACAATGGCACTACAATACATTAAATCCATAATATCAATAAATGTCAATGGCTTAAACTCACCAATAAAAAGGCACAGGGTGGGGGGATGGATCAGAAAACATAACCCAACCATATGCTGCTTGCAAGAATCCCATCTGTCACAACAAGATAAACACAGACTTAAAGTGAAAGGATGGAAAACTGTCATACAGGCTGCGGACCACAAAAAAGGGCAGGAACAGCCATTCTCATCTCAGATACGATAGATTTTAAATTAAATAAAGTAATAAAAGATAGGCAAGGACATTACATAATGATTAGAGGATCAATCAACCAAGAAGACTTAACAATTATTAACATCTAAGCGCCCAACGAGGGACCATCTAAATATATTAAGCATCCACTGAAAGAATTTCAAAAATACATCAATAGTAATACAATAATAGTGGGAGACTTCAATACCCTCTCTCACACTTAGACAGATCAACAAAGCAGAGAACCAATAAAGATACAAGAGAATTGAATGAAGAGATCGACAGATTAGACATTTTCAGACTCCTCCACCCCAAAAAACTGGAATACACCTTCTTTTCAAATCCACATAACACATGTTCAAGGATAGACCACATGTTAGGCCACAAAGACAGCATCAATAAATTCAAGAGCATTTAAATAATCCCAGGTATCTTCTCAGACCACAGTGGCGTAAAACTAACATTTAACAACAAATGGAAAATTATTAGAAGACACAGAATTTGGAAACTAAACATCATTCTCCTTAAGAACTACTGGGTCAGAGACTCACTCAAACAGGAAATTCAAATGTTCCTGGAAACCAATGAAAATGAAGACACAACCTATCAAAATATTTGGGACACAGCTAAAGCAGTACTGAGAGGGAAACTTATAGCCATACAATCACATATTAAACACCAAGAAGAAGCTCAAATGAACGACCTTACTGCACACCTCAAGAACTTAGAGGAAGAGGAACAAAGGAACCCTAAAGCAACCAGAAGGACAGAAATCATTAAAGTTAGAGCAGTAATAAACAACATAGAAAATAAAAGAACCATACAAAAGATCAATGAAGCCAAATGTTGGTTCTTTGAAAGATTAAACAAAATTGACAAACCCCTAGGCAGACTCACCAAACAAAAAGGAGCGAAGACTCAAATGAATAGAATTGTAAACGATGCAGGAGATATCACAACTGACATCACAGAAATCCAGAGAATCCTGCGAAACTTCTATAAAGAACTATATGCCACCAAGCTAGAGAATCTGGAAGAAATGGAAAAATTCCTAGAAACCTATGCACTTCCAAAACTGAACCAAGAAGAACTACAAAATCTAAATGCACCAATCACAGACAGAGAAATTGAAACCGTTATTAAGAATCTCCCCAACAACAAAAGTCCTGGACCAGATGGCTTCACAAACAAATTCTACAAAACTTTCAGGAAACGGTTAATACCCATACTTCTTAAGCTATTCCATAAGATTGAAGAAACAGGAATACTCCCTTCCACCTTTTATGAAGCCAACATCACCCTGATACCAAAAGCTGATAGGGACAGAACAAAAAAGGAAAACTACAGACCAATATCTCTGATGAACATTGATGCCAAAATATTAAACAAGATCTTGGCCAACCGGATACAGCAACACATCAAAATGATTGTTCATCATGACCAAGTGGGATTCATCCCAGAATGCAAGGCTGGTTCAACATCCGTAAGTCAAAAAATGTCATTCACCACATCAATAAAAGCAAAGCCAAAAACCACATGATTATCTCAATAGATGCAGAGAAAGCCTTTGAAAAAATCCAACACCCATTCATGCTCAAAACTCTACAAAAAATGGGAATAGATGGGAAATTCCTCAAGATAGTGGAGTCTGTATATAGCAAACCTACAGCCAACATCATACTCAATAGACAGAGGCTGAAAGCATTCCCCCTCAGATCGGGGACTAGACAGGGTTGTCCACTGTCACCGTTACTCTTCAACATAGTATTGGAAGTTCTTGCCATAGCAATCAGGCAAGAGAAAGAAATCAAAGGAATACACATGGGAAGGGAAGAAGTCAAGCTCTCACTATTTGCAGATGATATGATAATATACATAGAAAGACTTAAAGAATCCAGAAGAAAATTACTGGAAGTTATTAGGCAATATAGCAAGGTATCAGGCTAAAAATCAATGTACAAAAATCAGTGGCATTTCTTTATGCAAACACTAAATCTGAAGAAGAAGACATCCAGAAATCACTCCCCTTTACTGTTTCAGCAAAATCAATCAAATACCTAGGAATAAAGTTGACCAAAAAGTGAAAGACTTGTATGCTGAAAACTATGAGTCGCTACTCAAGGAAATAGAAACTGATACCAAGAAATGGAAAGATATCCCACGCTCATGGATTGGAAGAATAAATATCATCAAAATGAATATTCTCCCCAGAGCCATATACAAATTTAATGCAATACCCATCAAAGTTCCACCAAGCTTCTTTAAGAGAATAGAACAAACACTACAGTCATTTATCTGGAACATGAAAACACCTAGAATTGCCAAAACCATCTTAAGGAAAAGAAACAGAAATGGAGGCATCACACTCCCAGATCTTAAACTATATTATAAAGCCATGATCATTAAAACAGCATAGTACTAGAACAAAAATAGGCACACAGACCAGTGGAACAGAATTGAAAGCCCAGAAGTAAATCCCAACACCTATGGGCATCTAATCTTTGATAAGGGGGCCCAAATGATTAAATGGAAAAAGGAGGCTCTCTTCAATAAATGGTGCTGGGAAAACTGGGTTGAAACATGCAGAAAAATGAAATTGAACCACTTTATCTCACCAGAAACAAAAATCAACTCCAAATGGATCAAAGACCTAGATGTCAGACCAGAAACAATCAAATACTTAGAGGAAAACATTGGTAAAACAGTTTCCCACCTACACCTCAAGGACATCTTTGATGAATCAAACCCAATTGCAAGGCAGACTAAAGCAGAAACAAACCAATGGGACTACATCAAATTGAAAAGCTTCTGCACATCCAAACAAACTATTAAACAAACAGAGAGACCCCTCACAGAATGGGAGAAGATCTTCACATGCCAGCCATCAGACAAGAAACTAATCACCAAAATATATAAAGAGCTCAGCAAACTTAGCACCAAAAAAGCAAATGACCCCATCCAAAAACGGGCAGAGGAAATGAACAAAACATTCACCTCAGAGGAGATCCAAAAGGCTAACAAACATAGGAAAAACTGCTCTAGGTCACTGATTGTAAGAGAAATGCAAATTAAGACAACACGGAGATACCACCTCACTCCTGTAAGAATGGCATACATCAAAAAGGACAGTAGCAACAAATGCTGGAGAGGATGTGGGGACAGAGGAACCCTTTTACATTGCTGGTGGGAATGTAAATTGGTCCAGCCTCTGTGGAGAGCAGTCTGGAGAACTCTCAGAAGGCTAGACATGGACCTTCCATATGATCCAGTAATTCCTCTCCTGGGGTTATACCCTAAGGACTCCATAACACCCAACCAAAAAGAGCTGTGTACTCCTATGTTCATAGCAGCACAATTCATAATAGCTAAAACCTGGAAGCAACCCAGGTGCCCAACAACAGATGAATGGCTGAGAAAGCTGTGGTATATATACACAATGGAATACTACGCAGCTATCAAAAACAATGAACCCACCTTCTCTGACCCATCTTGGACAGATCTAGAAGGAATTATGTTAAGTGAACTAAGTCAGAAAGATAAAGATGAGTATGGGATGATCCCACTCATCAACAGAAGTTGAGTAAGAAGATCTGAAAGGGAAACCAAAAGCAGGACCTGATCAAATTGTAAGTAGGGCACCGAAGTAAAAACCCAGTGGTGAGGGGTAACATGCAGCTTCCTGGGCCAGTGGGAGGTGGGAGTGGGTGGTAGGGATGGGTCACAGTCCTTTGGTGATGGGAATGGTGTTTATGTACACTCCTAGCAAAATGTAGACATATAAATCAGTAGTTAATTAATATGAGAGTGGGAAAATCAATTGTATGTCTCAAAGTTTCTCAAAACACAAACTGAATCCTTTTAATGTATAGGCTGTGTATTTGATATGCAGACTCTCTCAAAAGCCTAGACCAAGTATATTAGAAGCATCCAATAGCACAGCTATATGCAAGATACTGGATACTGTACAGCAAACCATAACAAAAGGACTTTTCAAAGTTAACCCAATTAACAAATAATGTGATGATAACATTAACTATCGATTGTCTTTTTGAACCCTAAGACAGCAGGAACCTCACATCTCCACTATAAGCCCCTACTTCCCCCAGTCCTGGAACCCTTGGATAGGGCCCACTTTCCCATATGCATCTCCCAATCCAAACCAAATAAAATTGCATCCGCCGATCACAACCTAACCAACGCAACGATTGCCACCTCAACATGCTTCACCTCAGACTGTGTCCAGAGACTTCACGTGTGGAATGACAACCCTTCCGCTTCATTACTTGGGTGAGACCTTTCCTTTTATAGTACACTCTAATTTCATCTCAGGTAGTTCACTTTCTAACAAAGTCCCATAACCTAGATATACACCAGTTTCTGTGAGAGAGAGCTTATGTGCACACGTATCCATAAACTACTGCAAAATATATACCTGAAAGCAGTAGTACACTAGAGTTTGCAGTGAGTACCTCCCTAACACTTCCTCTCCACTATTCCAAGCTTCGGATCCATGATTGCTCAACAAATTGTTTGGCTTCGTATGTTAACTCTCTTTTCAATCACCAGGTTCCAGATGCCACCAGGATGCTGGCCAGGCTTCCCTGGATTGAAGACCCCACCAATGTGTCCTGGATCTCAGCTTCCACAGAGACACACCTTACTAGGGAAAGAGAGAGGCAGACTGGGAGTATGGACTGACCAGTCAACGCCCATGTCCAGCGGGGAAGCAATTACAGAAGCCAGACATTATACCTTCTGCAACCCTCAACGACACTGGGTCCATGCTCCGAGAGGGCTAGAGAATGGGAAAGCTATCATGGGATGGGGTGGGTTATGGAGATTGGGTGTGGGAATTGTGTGGAGTTGTACCCCTCCTACCTTATGTTTTTGTTCATTAATCCTTTCTTAAATAAAAAATTTAAAAATAAAGAAAGAAGAAAGAAAGAAAGAAAGAAAGAAAGAAAAGATGAAGGGAGCCCCCCCCCCCAAAAATGAAACACTGACAAAACCAGAGGGTAAGAGATGTATGAGTCCACACAATTCTCACTACCAGAACTTTGTATCTCATCCCCTCCTCTGATAGTTTCCCTATTCTTTATCCCTCTGGGAGTATGGACACAAGGTCATTATGGGGTGCAGAAAGTGGAAGGTCTGGCTTCTGTAATTGCTTCCTTGCTGAACATGGGCATTGACAGGTCTAGCTATACTCCCAGTCTGTCTCTCTCTCTCTCCCTAGTGCGATGATGCTCTGGGAATATGGGGCTTCAGGACACATTGGCAGGATTGTCCGTCCAGGGAAGTCTGTTTGGCATCATGTTAACATCTGGAACCTGGTAGCTGAAAAGAGAGTTAACATATAAAGCCAAACAACTTATTGACAACTTAAACAACTTATTGAACCTAAAGGCTAGAATACTGCAGATGAAGAGTTGGGGAGTCTCCGTTTTTTAGATAGCTGGTAGGCCTATTTTAGTTGTATTCCAAAGGGCCTGTGACTATACTAGCTTTTTTCCCTGAGTCTGAAAGCTGATATGCAGGTGGATCCAAGTTATTGTATGGGGAGATGATGCTATGGCTGGAAAACAGACCAGAAAGCTGGATCAGGGAAGAAAGTAGCTCCCAAATATGGGAAAGGTGTATAAATATTGTTGGCTGGAAACCCCACTGATTTGATCTGACTTGGGGCCCATATTCAGCTTAGGAACCTATGTGACTTCTGTATCCCTGTAGGTCTGAGCTCACATTCTGTGGTCATGAGTAGGAACGTTCCAAGCTGCCCCAATTTCAGGATCCATCTTCCTCAGGTGGAGTATAGTGTATGTTGTCCAACCTCCCTTCAGAGGATAGAACATTCTCTACTGTTGTAGATCCAAGTTGAGGGCAAGGTCCTATGTTGGCTAATAAAGGCTCTATTGTGTTGTTCCTGATAGAGATGACTGGTAATGTTTTTAAACTCTTTCTAAGGCTACAAGAACTCCTTTCCATTCTCTTTAAGATGCTTATTTCCCATAGTCCTGGAACCTCTAGGACTATGCCCATATTTCTTGATGTTTCTTTTCTCTGATTCCTTGCCATCATACTGCCTCTGTTGACCTAAACTAAATCAATGCTACTAGTGTTTCCATGTCACATTATGCTGCTATTGACTTGGCACTTAGGACTGTCATCAGAGACAACAGTTCTGAGATTTCAGCCTCCTAACTCCTCAAATCTAATGAGGTCTTTCCTAACACATGGGACTACTAGTTCCATTTCAGATGGCACATTGTATAACAATGATACAGACACTATATAAAGGCTAGGGCCTAGAGTACTGAGTATGCATAAGTGAGGAGCAATTATATAACTCAAAGGCAAAGCACTTAATAGCCTTCCATAAATAGACTTAGGCCTAATAAATCTGGAATCCTAGTAGAATGTCCTAAAGAAGGCATCATAAATTTGCTAATTAGACTTAGACCAAATAAGTTTGACAATCTAGTAAAAGGCCCAAAGAAGGCAGACCCCTTAAACCAATTACCTGCTTGGATACAACAAATGATATTGAATGCCTTAACAACTGGAAGAAAGTCTAAGTTCCTCAATAGGACTATAAATGTTGGTATGGACAAGAGACTGGCTAACCTAATGATGGCCATTTTGGTCAATACCAGGACAACCCACCATCTGGAACCCTAGTCAAGGAATCCTTGAATTACCACACAGATACTATTGGCCTAAACTTCTTTTTTTTAATTTTTAAATTTATTTTTTATTTAAGAAAGGATAAATTAACAAAACCATAGGGTAGAAGGGGTACAACTCCACACAATTCCCACCACCCAATCTCCATATCCCATCCCCTCCTCTGATAGCTTTCCCATTCTCTATCCCTCTGGGAGCATGGACCCAGAGTCACTGTAGGTTTCAGAAGGTGGAAGGTCTGGCTTCCGTAATTTCTTCCCTGCTGAACATGGACGATGACTGGTCGGTCCATACTCCCAGTCTGCCTCTCTCTTTCCCTAGTAGGGTGGGTCTCTGGGGAAGTGGAGCTCCAGGACACATTGGTAGGGTCTTCAGTCCAGGGAAGCCTGGCCGGCATCCTGATGGCATCTGGAACCTGGTGGATGAAAAGAGAGTTAATATACAGAGCCAAACAAATTGTTGAACAATCATGGACCCAAAGGTTGGAATAGTGGAGAGGAAGTGTTGGGGGGGTACTCACTGCAAACTTTAGTGTACTTCTGTTTTCAGGTATATATTTTGTACTTGTTTATGTATACGTGTGAACATATGCTCTCTCTCACCGAACCTGGTCTATATCTAGGTTTGGGGACTTTTTTAGAAAGTGATCCACCTGGGAAGGAATTACAGAATGCTATGAAAGGAAAGGTCTCACCCGAGTAATGAAGCTGACGCATTGTCATTCCACACCTGAAGTCTCTGGAAACAGTCTGAGCTGAAGTGTGTTGAGGTGGTAATCGTTGCGTTGATTAGGTTGCTATCGGCTGATACAGTATTATTTGGTATGGATTGGGAAAGGCATGCGGGAGAGTGGGCCCTATCCTAAGGTTCCAGGACTGGGAGAAATATAGGCTCTATGGTGGAGATGTGAGGTTCCTGCTGTCTTAGGGTTCCAAAAGTCAATGGATAGTTAATGTTGTCATCACATTATTTGTTAATTGGGTTAACTTTGAAAAGTCATTTTGTTAGGGTTTGCTGTACAGTACCCAGCATCTTGTAAATAGCTGTGCCACTGGTTGTCTCTGTGACCTAAACTTCTAATAGATCCCTCTCTCCACCATCACTTGTCAATTACATCAGGGCAGTCATTATAAACTTTTTCACGGGCAACTCTAGGTACTTGTCCTCTCTATAGAGTAGCAATGGTAGGGGCTGCCTCAATCTCTGAAAGGAAACTGGGTCATCCTACCTTGACAGTCAAAGAAGACTGAAACTGAAATGAGTCTTTATCATTCTGATGTATCTCACTTAACATGGAACCAAAGAAAAATTCTCTGGGTGGAGGGTGAAGGTAGATGTTCAGCTTGCTCCTCGCTTATGCATACATGTACTCAGACTCTAGGCCCTAGCCTTTATATAGTGTCTGTATCATTGTTATACAATGTGCCATCTGAAATGGAACTAGTAGTCCCATGTGTTAGGAAAGACCTCATTAGATTTGAGGAGTTAGGAGGCTGAAATCTCAGAACTGTTGTCTCTGATGACAGTCCTAAGTGCCAAGTCAATAGCAGCATAATGTGACATGGAAACACTAGTAGCATTGATTTAGTTTAGGTCAACAGAGGCAGTATGATGGCAAGGAATCAGAGAAAAGAAACATCAAGAAATATGGGCATAGTCCTAAAGGTTCCAGGACTATGGGAAATAAGCATCTTAAAGAGAATGGAAAGGAGTTCTTGTAGCCTTAGAAAGAGTTTCAAAACATTACCAGTCATCTCTATCAGGAACAACACAATAGAGCCTTTATTGGCCAACATAGGACCTTGCCCTCAACTTGGATCTACAACAGTAGAGAATGTTCTATCCTCTGAAGGGAGGTTGGACAACATACACTATACTCCACCTGAGGAAGATGGGTCCTGAAATTGGGGCAGCTTGGAACATTCCTACTCATGACCACAGAATGTGAGCTCAGACCTACAGGGATGCAGAAGTCACATAGGTTCCTAAGCTGAATATGGGCCCCAAGTCAGATCAAATCAGTGGGGTTTCCAGCCAACAATATTTATACACCTTTCCCATATTTGGGAGCTACTTTCTTCCCTGATCCAGCTTTCTGGTCTGTTTTCCAGCCATAGCATCATCTCCCCATACAATAACTTGGATCCACCTGCATATCAGCTTTCAGACTCAGGGAAAAAAGCTAGTATAGTCACAGGCCTTCTGGAATACAACTAAAATAGGCCTAGATATCCTCTTCTCATACTCCCCACTTCACTTCCCTCAATCACTTTATCAACTTAATTAACTACATAAAAGAAAGTAAGTAAAGGATGTTTCCTAATCTCTTCTGGAAGCAACAGCATTAATGTCAACCACTTGATACACTGTATACAATGAGCCAAGAGATATACTGGAAAAATATGTATGTCAACAAATGGACAATTATTGTCACTATGACAACTTCTCTTAGAACCATCAAACAATTAAAATGCAGTAGAACTTGGGTTCACTCAGATCCCACTTAAACCCAAGGTCTATTTCCTTCATAACTTGAGGCCAAACCCCATAAACCAATACCAGTTTAGATACAACAAATGACACCCAATGATTTAGCAGTGGGGAGAAAGGTGTATGCTCACTACAAAAAGAAAGAACTACAAAAACCAGATAAAGGCAAGAGACTGGCATCCAGCCTGATTACATTTTTAGTCACCCAATCATATGGGGCTCTAGTCAAGGAATCCATGGATTCTCACATACATATGATGGGCCTAGACTAATAGATCCCTCTCTCCACCATCACTGGTCACCTCTTTCTTTCTTTCTTTCTTTCTTTCTTTCTTTCTTCCTTCCTTCCTTCCTTCCTTCCTTCCTTTCTTTCTTTCTTTCTTTCTTTCTTTCTTTCTTTCTTTCTTTCTTTCTTTCTTTCTTTCTTTCATCCCCTTTTGTTGTCCTTGTTGTTTTATTGTTGTAGTTATTATTGTTGTCATTATTGTTGGATAGGACAGAGAGAAATGGAGAGAGGAGGGGAAGACAGAGAGGGGGAGAGAAATATAGACACTGAAGCAACTCCCCTGCAAGTGGGGAGCCAGGGCTCGAACTGGGATCCTTACACCAGTCCTTGTGCTTTGAGCCACCTGCGCTTAACTCGCTGTGCTACAGCCCGACTCCCCATCACTGGTCACTTCTATCAGGAACATCATAATATGCCCTCTTTTAGTCCTCTCCAGGATCTTTCCCTGACTATAAAATAGCAATGATAGGGACTGACCCACTTTCTGAAGACTGGGTCATCCTACTCTGCCATTTCAGGAAGATTAGTCCTGAAATGAATGCAGCCTAGAACGTCCCCAGCTGTGACCATGAACTGTGAGCTCAGCCTGACAGGGACTCAGAGATTACAGAGGCTTATGTGCTAAATGTGAATATATATGGGCCTTAGGTCAAATTGATGGGATAAACAGTTAATTGTATCTGTATACTACAAGTTTGGGAGCTACGCTCTGCCCTAATCCAACTTTCTAGCCCTATTGTCACCTCTGAATACATCTCCCCAGACAATATGTTATCCCACCTACATGTTAGCTCTTATGCTCAGGCAAAAATTAATAAAGTCAAGTGTCACATACCTAAGATAGACTTCCTAGTTTTTTTCCACATGAAGACCCCCCACAAGTTTCATTTGCTGTAGTCTTACTTTTGGGTTCCTGTTTATTAAACAACTTGCTTTTTATCTTACTGCCTTTCAGCCACCAAGTTGCAGATGCTACCAAGACCCTATCCTGACCTCCTCAGGCATATGACATCACCAATGTATCCCAAAACCTCACCTATCCAGAGCCCTACCCCGCTACAGAAAGATAGAAACAGGCTGGGGGTATGGACAGACCTGCCAACATCCATTTACAGCAGAGAAGCAATTATAGAATCAGATCTTCCACTTTCTGTACCCCATAAAGAATTTTGGTCCATACTCCCAGAGGGATAAAGAATAAGGAAGCTTCCAACAGGGGAGATGGGACTTGGAACTCTGGAGGTGGGAACTGTGTGGCATTATACCTCTGTTATCTTACAATCATGTTAATTATTATTAAATCACTAATAAAATTTTAATAGAACCTCCAGAAATAGATATACAAAATATGGCCAACTGATGCATGACAAAGTATAAAAGCAACAATGCTTATACTATAGGAAGACTGATCCTGAAATGAGTGAAGCCTAAAATGTTTCTAGCTGTGACCATTCACTGACAGTTTAGACTGACAGGGACTCAGAGGTTACACACTCTCCTGTGCTAAGTATGAATATATATGGGCCATAGATCAGATAAATAGGGATAACAGCTAATGGTATTGATATAATTTCCTCATATTTGGGAGCTACTTTCTACCCTAATCCAGCTTTCTAGTCCTATTCTCAACTCTAATATCATCTTCCCAGATAATACATATTAACTATGGGGCTCAGAAAAAGATTACTAAAGTCATGGGCACCATGAAACATACCTCAAATAGACTTCCTAGCTTCTTCCCACCTGAAGACCCTTAATTTCATCTGTTCTATTTCCACCTTCTGGTAACTATTTATTTATTAAACAGTTTGTCCTGCTTTACATCCTACTGCTTTTCAATCAACAAGATACAGATGCTACTATGAGTCCAACTTAACTTCCCTGGACAGATGACCTTACCAATGTGTCCTGAAGTCTTACCTCTCTAGAGCCCTGCCTTACCTCACCAAGGAAAGATAGAAACAGGCTAGAGGTGTGGATCAATCTGCTCATGTCCAGCGGAGAAGCAATTACAGAGCCTGGAACTTCTGTCTTCTGCACTCCAAAAATAATTTTGGTCCATACTCCCAGAAGGATAAAGAATACTGAAGTCTACAGTGGAGGGGATGAGACAAGGAACTCTGGTGGTGGGAATCATATGGAACTATACCTCTCTTATCCTACAATATTGTAAATCATTATTTAATCACTAATAAAAAAGAGAGGGAGAGATAGACACCAGTAGCACTTCCTCATGACTTGTGAAACTTCCTTCCTATAGCTAAGAACCAGGGGCTGGAACCCAGGTAATTCCACATGTTATCATATGGTCCAAACCTGGACCCAGATTAAGGTATTGTCAGCTCTCTGGTCTCTGGTGTAACTACTAACTATTTAGTGTTAAAACAGTATGTAAGTTGGTTTGGTTGTACTGCTGTACAACTTCTTTTGCAAAATCAGCAAAAGGAGGCCTGAGCTGTAACTCACCTGATATAATAGGCACTTTACCAGGCCCCAATACCATGTGCAAAGGGTCATGTCACCATTGTGATGTGCTTTTGCTGTTTTGTCTCTCCCACTGTGTCTCTCAGGAGTGCTATCACACGTGTTTGCATTATCCACCAAAAAAGAAAAGGATTAATTTTGATCTATAGGCTTTCATTTGGCGATCCTGCTCCTAGAGATTTGTCAGTTTTATTCTGTTGGTTGCCATTATTTATTTTTATTATTGTTTTTGTTGTTTAAATTTTTAGGCAGAGATAGATATTCAGAAAGAGAGAGTCAAAGAAACCACAGCACCAAAACTTCCTTCAATGCTATGGGATCCAAAATAGAACTCACACACCTGGCAAAACAGTACAATATCCAAGTGAACTATTTTGCTGACTTCATTTATTTTCATTTGTTTTATTAGGAAAAGAAACCACAATACCAAAGGTTCCCCCATTATGGCAGGGCTTACTGCTAACATGCCAAAAACAGTCACCCTCTTGGGTCAGATGAACTATTTTGTCAGCCCTGGATTAATTTTCCCAATTTATAAATATCACACATCATACTCATTGTCAAGCACAGCCAACATTTTTGTACAAATTAAAAACACTCATTTATGCAGGCTTCAAGATCACTTATAGTCTGCTGCATCCACTGAATTTATCCTTCTTCTTTTATATTATTTGTGCTCCAGTGTACTGTGTCCCATTATATTTCCTGTGTAACTGTTATTTCCCTTTATTTATTTATTTATTTATTTATTTATTTATTTATTTACTGACTAGAGCAGTCTCAGTTCTGGCTTATGATGATACTGGTAGTTGAACCTGTAATTTTTCCTGCCTCAGGCATATAAATCTTTTTACATAGCCACTAAACTACCTCCCCAGCCCTGTAATTTTATTCATAACCTTTTTCCCCCTCTATCAAGAAGCTCTTTCAGCTCTTTCAGTAAAACATTATCTTTTTAAAAATAAATATTTAATTATTTTATTTTAATGAGATAGAAGCAGAGAGAACGATGCATAGAGAGCAACACTCAGCTCCTGCTTATGGTGGTGCTGAGGATTGAACCTGGGGCCTCAGAGCCTCAGGCATGAAAACCCTTTGAATAACTATTTTCCTGTCTCTCCAGCCCAATATATATATATATATATATATATATATATATATATATATGATAGAAACAAAAATCAAAAGGGAAGAGGGAAAAGAGAGACATTACTTCACTTCTTCTGAAGCTATCCCCTTATAATTGGGGACTGGGAGCTTGAACCTGGGTCTTTGTGCTTTGTATTGTGTGTATTCAACCTGGTTAAGTATCCATTTTCAAAGATTAAGTATGTGGTGTTGTATTCTTACAGTGGATTTTTGGTGATTCGCTTGACAAGAGGTTTTTAATTCATTTATAGTAGAAAATACTATAGAGCATCTCCTATGAACCCACATGCTCTGGCAGGCTCTAAGGACACGGGTTTATAAGAGAAAAACATATGGTGATAGCATAACAGATATGCAAATAGATTCCAATGCCTGATTCCAAAGTTGAAAGATCAATCCCTGCACCATTGTAAGTCTGACCTGATAAGTGGTCTGGTAAAAAAAAAAAAAAAAAATATATATATATATATATATATATATATAATAAACATAATACAATCATTTGATGTCATCATGAATAATATTATAGGATGGGGCATTTAGATGCTTAGAAATCAAATTTTGGTGTGTTGAGTGCTTGAATAATAATTGATTGGTTTACTCTAGTCTAAAACTGAAAGTAAAGCTTTAAACTTAAAAAAATTATTTAAGAAGTGTGAGAGAAGAGGAGGAGAGTGAGGATAGAGAGAGAAATAGAGAGAGACATTTTTAAATATTTTTATTTATTATTAGATTGAGACAGAAATTGAGAGGGGTGGGGCCATAAAGAGGGAAAGAGATAGATTCCTGCAGCCATGGAAGGGAAGAGGGAAACGAGAGGGAGAGAGAGATCTACATCAGTGCTTCACACTTGTGAAGTTCCCCACCTACAGGTGGCTACCACAAGCTTGAACCTGTGTCCACACAAGTTATGACTTGTGCACTCAACTTAGGGCACCACTGCCTGGTCCCCTCAGAACTTTTTTTATGTTCCTATATATAATCAAGGAACTTCAGAGGGCTTTTGTTAAGGTGTGTGTGTGTGTGTGTGTGTGTGTTTGTGATTGTGTATAAGAAATTGAAATTTGTAAATACTTATTAATTATAATTATAGTAAACTCATCAACACACACTTATTTATGACAAAGGACTAGCTTTCAAGTCATAAAAATGTACTAGGAAGCATGGCGTGATACATTTTTACTAATATCTTTGATGCCAAGTTCAATAGACGACAATGAAATTTTCACATCTGTGTCTGTCTCCAATGTTTTGTAAAATACTGTTTTAGTTGAAGGAAATAAAGAGACTCTGACTTCAAGGAGATATATAGTTACAAAATAGAGAAGCATTTCTATAACCTCTTCAGGTAATTGTGAATATTTTTCTTGAACATTACACCTGAACTCAGCAAGCTGCAGTTCCTCAGAGTATAGTTGCTAGGTGAACTCTGAAATACCGTCAATGAACTCTCCATACTTCGTTATAAAATCGTTTAATCTGTTTTTTGCCTTGAATGGATCTTTCAATTGTGTATGATCTGAATTTCATGACTTCCCTGAAATGGAATGTCAGGACAACAAGGAACTTTGATCACACTTTGATAATTAGAATGAGATTTTTGTTGTTGGTGTGGGTTGAAACAGTGGCTAAAGTGTTGAACTCAAGGTCATGGGAATTTCTACCCCAACATCATATGTGTCAGTGTGATGCTATCTCTGTCTCTTTCCCTCTCTCACTGATAAATGCATTGATCCCAGCGGCCAGGTGCTGGCATACCTGGTTAAATGCACACATGACAGCGCACAAGAACCCAGGTTCAAGGCCTGGCTCCCCACCTGCAGGGGGAAAGCTTCACAAGTGGTGAAGCAGGACTGCAGGAATCTATCTCTTTCCCTCTTTATCGCCCCCTCCCCTCTCAAATTCTGTCTCTATCTAATAATAAATAAAAATGTTTAAAAATGTCTTTCAGTAAATAAATTGATCTTTAAATAAAGAATGAGATTGACTTTGCCATTTTGATGTAGATGAAGATAAAAGAAATTCCAGTAGTCTATTCACAGTGATTTTTATGAATAAACTTCTCTTTTGCTTAACCTTAAATGAAGCCACTTATTTTGCAGTACCTAGATATTTGCCCTTTACCCCTGTATAAAGCCACGAATTGTTTAGACCCATCCCCAGTGTTCCACAGTGAACCCTTTATACACCGCAGCCAAAGCCCCTTTTACGTTAAAGTTACAACAAAAGTCCACTGAAATCCTTGTATTTCACACATTTTCAACTATATATAAATATTTCTATTAAATAAGATACAACTTTTAAAAATCTGCTACAATAGAACAATATTTATTTAATATAATATAGCATCATATTTAACTGCAACATGTTTGCAGTTCTATTAACTTAGTCTTCAAATTGTGGTTCTACTGTATATCTGTCTCTATCTCCAAGTAGCCATGGACAAGTTCCCGCATCACTCTGATTCCCAGTTTCCCCATCTATGAAAAGGATGTAATTTCCAGATCATAATAGTATTTATATACTTTTCCCATATTTGGGAGCTACTGTTTGCTCTGATCCAGCTTTCTAGTCCTATTTCCAACTCTGACACCATCTTTCCAGACAAAACCTTTAGCCCACCTGCATGTTAGCTATTGGTCTCAGGCAAAATTTGTAAAGTTATGGGCCCCTTGAAATATACCTGAAATAAACTTCCTAGCTTTTTACAAAATAGAGACCTCAAATCTCACCTGCAGTAGCTCCCTAATGTGGGAAAGGTGTATAAGTATTGTTGACTGTAAACCCCATTGATTTGATGTGATCTAGAGCCCATAATTAGCTTAAAAGCCTGTGTGACCTCTGATTCCCTATAGATCTGAGCTCACATTCTGTGGTCATGTGTAGGAACATTCCAGGCTGCCCCAATATAGACCCATCTTCCTCAGGTATAGCATACAGTATGTTGTCCATCCTCCCTTCAGAGGATGCAACATTCTCTACCATTGTTGATCCAAGTTGAAGGCAAGGTCCTATGGGGGCCCTCAAGGGGATCTATTTTGTTGTTCCTAATAGAAATGACTGGTAACAATGGAGAAAGGGATTTATTCAAGGTCTAGGCCCATCAAGTCTGTTTGCGAATCTCAGATTCCCCAATTAGGGCCCCAGCTGGTGGAATGGACTGATAGTGACTAAAGAGTCATCGTTAAAAGTATGCCAGTCTCTTACCCTTATTCAGCTGTTGCAGTCCTTGCTTTGATGAGGTTAGTTTTGGAGTGAGTGAGAGAACTGTAATAGGTGGTAGGTGAAGAGGGTATCTAAGTCTAAGTGGATGCTATTTCATTATGAACGTGATACTGACTCACTAAAGGCTATTGTGTATTTTTGCTTTCAGCTATATATTTTGCCCTAATTTATGGATACATGTGAACATATGCTCTATCTAAGGGGACCTGGCCTATATCTAGGTTTTGGGACTTTGTTAGGAAGTGAACCTCCTGGAATGGAATTAGAGAATACCATGAAAGGAAAGGTCTCACCAGAGTGATGAGGGTGAAGGTTTGGCATTCCAAGCCTGACGTCTCTGGACACAGTATGAGGTGAAGAAGCATGCTGAGATGGTACTCGTTGCATTGATTAGGTTGGAATCAGTGGATGCAAGATGATTTGGTATGACTTGATGGAAGCATGCAGGGAAGTGAGCCCCACCCCAGAGGTTCCAGAATTGGGAGAAACATAGGCTTTATAGAGGAAGCGGGAGATTCCTGTTGTCTTAGGGTTTAAAAAGATGATAGCTATTTCAATTATCATATTGTTTGGCAATTGGGTTAACTTTGAAGAATCCCTTTGTTAGATTTTGCTGTATCAAACACACCATCAACATATTTTATGTCTTTTGATAGTATTTGCATATATCTATGCCACCGGTTGCTTTTGTTCTCCCTGGACAAAGCTTTTAAGAGTCAATATATCAAAGACTCAGCCTATGTATTAAAAAGACTCAGTCTGTGCTTTAAAAAGTTTGAGATACTCAATCAGTTTTTCTCCTCTCATATTACTTAGTGATTTATATGACTAAAAATTAATAGGAGTATATATAAACACCATTCCTGCCACCAAAAGACTGTGTCCCATCCCTTCCCCCCAACCAACCCCCCCCCACCCCCGGTCCCTTGAAGCTGAACATCCACCCTCACCCTCCACCCAGGGTTTTTACTTTGGTGCCCTACTCCAAATTCAGTCAACTCCTGCTTTGAGTTTCCCTTTCTGTTATTCTTTCTCAACTTCTGTTGATGAGTGGGATCATCCCATACTCATCTTTATCTTTCTGACTTAGCTCAATTAACATAATTCTTTCTAGCTCCATCCAAGATGGGTCAGAGAAAGTGGGTTCATTGTTCTTAACAGCTGCATAGTATTCTACCTTTTCTACCTTTTGCATCCCATAATGATCCTGGGTCCCTACTTCCAGAGTGGTAAAGAATAGGGAAGCTTCCATTGGAGGGAATGGGATGTGGAACTCTTGTGGTGGGAATTGTGTGCAACTATATCCCTCTTATCTTAAGATCTTTTCAATTATCATCAAGTCAATACAATATTTTATTGCATAATTAATTAAAAAGGGCATAATTATCATACCTGAAGCACTGTAATGGGTTGATGAAATCCGTATATGCAGTAACTTTTCTGTTAACATATTAGTGGTATAGCTTCCTTCCTTTTTGTATCAATACTTGGTGAATGGTAGCTCCTTATAATTGTTACCCTTGTTATATATATTCAGTCACCCAGAAATTCACAAATTCATTGTAATGAGTGAGTTCTCTGATAAAAGTCTGAGTCACTAGATGTTGAATCTTCTATTTATTATCTATTTATTTATAGGGTCATGTGGTTGTGGTGTACTTGGCTAAGGGCACATGCTACCATGCACAAAGATATGCATTCAAGTCTAGGGGCCCCACCTGCAGGGAGAAAGCTTCACAAGTGGAGAAGTAGTACTGTATCTCTCTCTCTATGTCTGTTTCTCTGTCTCTCTCCCTATTCCCTTTCCCTCTCAATTTCTCTCTCTGTCTTATCAAAAATCAATAAAGTTTAAAGTATTTTAAAAATCAAAAAACAATATTTATTTATTGGATAGAAGCAGATAGACATCCATAGTAAAGGGGGAAAGAGAGAGAGAGAGAAAGAGAGAGAGAGAGAGAGAGAGAGAGAGAGAGAGGAATTGAGACAGTGAAATTGAGAAAAATTGCTTCACTGCTTCTGAAGCTTTCCCCTAGCCAATGGAGACTAGAGGCTTGAACCCAGGTCCTTGAGCATGGTAACATAACTGTTCTACCAGTGTGGCACCACTTGGCCCCAACTGAATACTCCTGCTGTTATTAGCCTTTGTGGGTTTCAATGTGCTGGAAAATGATTTGTTTTGATTTAACCTAGCCACTTAATATATATATGTGATAGTTGATTTTTTTATATAAAAAAGAGACACTGACAAAACCATAGGATAAGTGGGGTACAACTCCACACAGTTCCCACCACCAGAACTCCATATCCCACCCCCTCCCTTGATAGATTTCCTATTCTTTAACCCTCTGGGAGTATGGACCCAAGGTCACTTCTAAGTAAGATAACATGCCTATAAAAATTTATTGTTTGGGCTGGAGTGACAGCATCATGGTTCTGCAAAAGACTTTGATACCTGAGGCTCTGAGGTACCAGATTTAATCTCCAGCACCAACGACAGCCAGAGGTGAGCAGTGCTCTGGTCTCTCTGTCTCTGTCTCTCTGTCTCTGTCTCTCTCTTTATCTCTCCCTCAGTGAATAAAAATATTTAGAAAAATTTCTTCAATTTATGGTCTATAATTTTATAAGCAATATGCAGTAGTGGCAAGAAATTCAGATCAACGTGGAAAGAGTCTGCTTCCCAACTATGATTTTATTTTCTGGCAATAGATCACAGTGTGATTTTTGTTATATCTGTTAATGACAGTGCTGAAAACATAGTTTGTATTTTAGCTTAGGGAACATGTCCTGGGGCTGCAGCCACAGCTGTCTGTATCAGTCAGATGAATTCATTTTCTGGCTAACACATAGCCAAGGAAATACATCTGTGCCCTGCTTCTCCTCATAATAAAGTGAAAGAAAATATGCCCAATAAATGAAGGTGATACTAGTGACCTTTAAAAACCTGGCAGTTTTCCTCTGGTGATTATTGGCAATGAAGAAGCAAACAACACCATCTCCATGAAATGCACTGGAAGCTGGTGAAATATTTTTACTGAAGGATTAGATTATTCTTCATGTCTTCATGAAGCCTGTCCTGTTTGGAATGTTCTCACCAGTACTGACACATATAGACCTGGGTTAGCCATTCTGCTACAAGTATAGAATTTAGAGAATGATACATTTTTTTCACTCTCCCATCTTACAGGTTATGATTTCTGTTTCTTCTGCACAGACTGATTGCTCAGCCATGATACTTTGCATCTGTATGCTACCGGAAACCGATCAGATTCATAGGTATTCTCATACCTGAAGTCCCCAGCCCTTCCGCCTTCCCAAACCCGTTTCAGACCCGTTCCCTACAGAAATTATGGACGTGGAGAGTGTTGTGTTGTGGTATATGACTTGAGTTGGGGATGAGTTTGTTTTGCAGACACCTATCATGGGATGATGAGAAATTGTACTCGTATCAGTAACTATTATGTAAACCATTAAACCCCAATAAAGTGATACAAATAATGGAGAGACATTTCTTTTTTATTTTAATTTTTTATTTATAAAATGGAAATTCCAACAGGACCACAGGATAAGAGGGGTATATTTCATACAATTCCACATAATTTCCACCACCAGAACTCGGTATCCCATCCCCACCCCTGATAACTTCCCTATTCTTTATCCCTCTGGGAGTATGGACCCAGTCATTATGGGATGCAGAAGGTAGAAGATCTTGCTTCTGTAATAGCTTCTCCACTGAACACGGGTGTTGACAAGTCAATCCATTCTCCTAGCCTGTAATGGAGAGATACTTCTGTACTACATACTGTAGTTTCCCCCCCCTCATCTAAAAAGTACCATTTTAAAGTGCTACTGAATTAATTTATCAAGTAAAGTAAAATAATTTGTTATTGGGAAAATAATACCTGCACTCTAGAAATAACCCAGGTGACAATTAAAAAAAGGTTCTGCTTTCAAATTTCCTACTTTTTGGGAAAGGATATAGTGAGAAGATGGACATAGAGTGGGAGAAATCGAGACACCTACAGCACTACCTCACTTTTTGCGCAACTTCCCTCATGCAGGTAGGAACTGGTGACTTGAATCCAGGTCCTTGTTTATGGTAATATATGCATGCTACTGGGTGATCACCATCTGTGCCATCTATTTACCTACTTTGCATCCCTGTCCCTGGCAAATTCTCAATTCCTTGTCATTACTACCTTCTCATTTGTAAATCAAGAGAAAGGCATATAAACAATTATGAAATCACTAATGGAAAAAATAAATGAGTTTGTTATTATTTTAATTGGGAGTTTAATGATTTACAATACAGTTCTAGGCACATAGGTACAATTTCTCATCTCACCAAGATAGGTGTCTATAAACAGTCTTACTCCTAAATTAAGTCCATCATTGTGTACCAGTATCAGAAAGCTGTCCTTCATCAACCCCTTTTCTGTCTACCTTCCCCAGAGTTCTTTGCTTTGGAACAATATACCACCAATCCAAACTTTACTTTGTGTTTCCCCTTTCTGCTCTTGTTTCCTGAGTTCTGCTCCTTAGTGAGGTCATCCCATATTTATCCTTCTCTTTCTGGCTTATCTCACATAACATGATTCCTTCAAGCTCTATCCAACCAATATGAAGTGGAGAAGGTGAGTTCCTTATTGTTAATATCTGAGTAGTATTCTATTGTGTATGTATACCACAACTTTCTTAGCCACTCATACGCTGTTGGAGACTTAGGTTGCTTCCTAGTTTGGGCTATTAAAAATTGTGCTGTAATGAACATAGAGTACAGATCTCTTTGGAATTTTGTGCTTGTTTCCTTAGCATATATCCCTAGAGAGGAATTGCTGGGTCATGGAGTAGGTTTATTTCTAGCCTCCTGAGAGTTCTCTAGACTGATCTTCACAGGGGTGGGACCATTCCCACGAGCAGTGAAGGAGGGTTCCTTTACCCCTGCATCCTCGCCAACATTTGTTGTTACTTTCCTTTGCAATGTGTCACATTCTTGCAAGAGTGAAGTAGAATCTCATTGTATTTATTTGTACTTCTTTGATAATCAGTAACATGGAATTTTTTTCATAATGCTGTTGGCACTTTGAACTTAATCTTTGATGAATATTCTGTTGATATCCAAGAAAGACATAATTTTAAATTCACTCATTGTGTCAATGACTGTGAATCTAGGCAACCATCCAGTGTAAGTGTTAGAACTTATGTTATTTTCCTGAAAAAGTCCTGACTGTTGAGACATCTATAATCTTCAGGTGAAAAAGATACAAAAGTACAAAGTAAATAATATGAAATTGTGCTTGCCATGATATAAATATTGTAATGAAATGCAACAAAAGCACCTCAGTTCATCTTGAGCTGTCAATGTTTCTTGACTTGGATGAAGAGATATCAACTGGGTATAAGAAGTTGAATTTAACCAAACAAATTAAAGGAGAATTTTATATTACACAGTATGTATAGCATGACAAAACCAGACAAATAAAGAACATTGTGAGTAATGTTAACTACACAGAAGTCAGAGGTATGGAAAGTAGCGAAGAGCAAAGTGCAAGTCAGGAAGGGCTAGGTAAGGTAAGGCAAGGCCAGGTAAGATCCTTTGTATGTTTTGAAGTTAAACTGTGTTGGTCTTAATTGCAGAACTGGTTACCAACGAGAAATGAGAGATGAGGCATGTGAGCTACAAGAGTGGAGGATGTCAGTACACTGGTGAAGGATAAACAGTGGTAACGCATTTTGAAGAGGTAGTGAATTGTACTTCTGAAGCATTTATCACTTTGTAAGCCAATGTTACCTCAAAAACAAATAAAACAATTAATAAATACAATAACTTTTTTCTGATAGTGACAGAGTGTATTGAAGCATTTCTGTGAGGCTGAGGAAAAAATATAGCAGAGAGGTAAGTATTGGAGATAAGGGTAGAAGTGAGTGATAGGCTATGATAAACTTTAGAAGGATGTACTAGAAATTAAGAGCACAGATGGAAGAGTTAGGTTTACAGGAAATACTAGACCTTCTAGACTTTGTACTAAAGCAAAAGCATACTCAAAATCTTGCTTTCACATAAGCCAGGTATAGCAGGCTACCTGTCTTCCTTCTTTTTAGATTTCTTCTCATCTTCATCTTTCTGACCCTATCTCCACCCATCATCCTTTCCACCATGATAAATTATGTGAAAATGAACCAGTGTTGTCTTCTATGAAAAATATTTGTTATATACTAGTACCATTTGAGTGACATTTGACAGTTTACAAAGCCATTTCACATCCACTGTCTTAGAACAACTTTATAAAGTGGGAGGGAATGTCATTTCCATTTTGTGAAGCTTAAACAGTTTACATCCTTTGTCCAGTCACATATGATGCGAAATGAATGTGCCAGAGCTTCAGTTGGAAGTCAAGTCTTAAAAAAATTCTAAATCCCATTCCCTTTTTGCTTTATTCAAGAAGCTCATATAAAGCTTTGTGTATATATATATATATATATATATATATATATATATATATATATATATATATTTATGGTCTATATACATATATATATATATATGGTCTTAAAAGTGAATGAAGAATCAAGCCCATGAAGCCCTTTGAGCACATTCCTATAACCAACCAACCGTATCTTCTGGTTTAACATAGACTCTTTATAAATAAACTAACCCAGTTTGTTCACCCTTAGTAAATGGGAAGGGAAAAAAAAAACTCCATTTCATGTCTGTGCTTCTTTGTCAACAATAATTCAGAAACGAGTTATTAGTTATTTATTCCTGGCCAGTTTTGTAAGTCTCCCTGACAATGACTCTTTTTTTAAAATTTTTTATTATCTTTATTTATTAGACAGAGATGACCAGAAATCAAGTGAGAAGGGGAGATAGAAAGGGAGAGAAGCAGAGAGACTCCTGCACCCCTGCTTCACTACATGAAAAGATTTCCTCCTGCCTGGTGGCTCAATCCTGCATATTTGAGCATTGTAACATGTGCTTAACCAGGTGTGCCAACTCCTGACCCCTGGATTCTTCTCTTTATCATTCTCCTGCATTCCTTTGTTCCTTTTCCTTTCCTATTGTACCTTTGCATTGTCTCAGACACAGTCAACGTGGCGGAATATACTTCTTTTTATCATTTTATTGAGAAGCTAATGGTTTACAATACAGATGTTGAGACGTGGGTACAACTTCTTATATCACAACTTTTTATCTCACCATGACAGGTGTCTGCAAAAAAACTCTTACTTTCAACTTGTGCTTTTTTTTCTGCCATCATTTATAGGACCCTAAACCCTAGCCCGAGTCCTCTGCCTGTCCTTCTCCAGAGTCCTTTGTTTTGGTACAGCACACCAACTCCCATCTAAGTTTTAGTTTGTGGTTTCCCTTTGTGTTCCTGTTTCTTAAATTCCAGGCTTGAGTGACAACATTCTGTGTCCATCCTTCTCTTTTTGACTTATCTCATTTAACATGGATCCTTCAAGGTCCATTCCAGTGAGATGAAGACCCCACCAATGTATCCTGGAGCTCAGCTTCCCCAGAGACCCACCCTGCTAGGGAAAGAGAGAGGCAACTGGGAGTATGGACTGACCAGTCAACGCCCATGTTCAGCAGGGAAGCAATTACAGAAGCAGACCATCTACCTTCTGCAACCCACAATAACCCTGTGTCCATGCTCCCAGAGGGACAGAGAATGGGAAAGCTATCAGGGGAGGGGGTGGGATATGAAGATTGGGTGGTGGGAATTGTGTGGAGTTGTACCCCTCCTACCCTATGTTTTTTTTCATTAATCCTTTCTTAAATAAAAATAAATAAATAAAATTTAAAAAAAGAAATGCCATTGATTTTTGTACATTGATTTTGTAGCCTGACACCTTGCTTAATAACTTGCCTAATAACTTCCAATAGTTTTCTGCTAGATTCTTTAGTTTTTCTGTTTACTATCATATCATCTGCAAATAGTGAGAGCTTGACTTCTTACCTTCCCGTCTGTATTCCTTTGATTTCTTTCTCTTGCCTGATTGCTATGGCAAGAACTTCCAATACTATGTTGTAGAGTAATGGTGATAATGGACAGCCCTGTCTAGTCCCCTATCTAAGGGGGAATGTTTTCAGCTTCTGCCCATTGAGTATGATGTTGGCTGTAGGTTTGCTATGTATGGACTCCACTATCTTGAGGAATTTCCCATCTATTCCCATTTTTTAAAGTGCTTTGCCCATGAATGGCTGTTGGATTTTGTCAAAGGCTTTCTCTGCATCTATTAAGATAATCGTGTGGTTTTCGTTTTGCTTTTATTGATGTGGTGAATGACATTGATTGACTTACATATGTTGAACCAGCCTCGTATTCCTGGGATAAATCCCACTTGTCATGATGAACAATCTTTTTGATATTCCTATATCCGTTTGGCCAGAATCTTGTCTGATATTTTGGCATCTATGTTCATCAGAGATATGGGTCTGTAGTTTTCCTTTTCTGTTGTGTCCCTATCTGCTTTTGGTATCAGGGTGATGTTGGCTTCATAGACAGTGAAAGGGAGTGTTTCTGTTTCTTTGTTCTTGAGAAACAGCTTTAGAAGTATAGGTATTTACTGTTTCCTGAAGGTTTTGTAGAATTCGTTTGTGAAGCAATTTGCTGCAGGACTTTTACTGTTGGGAAGATTCTTAGTAACTGTTTCAATTTCTTTGTCTGTGATTGGTGCATTTAGAATTTATAGTTCTTCTTGGTTCAGTTTTGGAAGGGCATATGTTTCTAGGAATTCTATTTCTTCCAGATTCTCTGGCTTGGTGGCATATAGTTCTTCATAGAAGTTTCACATGATTTTCTGGATTTATGTGGTGTCAGTTGTGATCACTCCTCTATTGTTTACAATTCTATTTATTTGAGTCTTCTCCTCCTCCTTTCTTTTAGTGAGTTTGACTAAGGGTTTTTCAATCTTGTTTAATTTTTCAAAGAACCAACATTTGGCTTCATTGATCTTCTGTATGGTTTTCTTATTTATGATGTTGTTTATTTATGCTCTAATTTTAGTGGTTTCTGTCCTTCTGGTTGCTTTAGGATTTCTTCATTCCTCTTCCTCTAATTCCTTAAGGCATACAGTAAGGTCATCTATTTGAACTTTTTATTGTAATCTAATATGTGATTGTATGGCTCTGAGTTTCCCTCTCAGTACTGCTTTTGCTGTGTCCCAAATATTTTGATAGTGTGTGTCTTCATTTTCATTTGTTTCCACAACAATCTGAATTTCTTGCTTGAGAGTCTCTCTGACCTAGGAGTTCCTACAAAGCATGTTTTTGAGTTTCCAAATTCTGTGAATTTTGGTAATTTTCTGTTTGCTGTTAAATGTTAACTTTTCTTTACTGTAGTCTTAGAAGATACTTGTAATGATTTCAATGCTCTTGTTGATTCTGTCTCTGTGTCCTAACATGTGGTTTATCCTTGAGTATGTGCTGTGTGGATTTGAGAATAATGTGTATTTGAGGTTTTGGTGTGAACTCTGAAAATGTCCAGGATGTCTAGTCTGTCCATCTCTTCATTTAATTCTTTTGTTTCTTTGTTGACCCTCTGCTTCATTGATCTGTGTAAGTGTGAGAGTGGTCTGTTAAAATCTCCTACTATTATTGTATTACTACTGATGTATTTTTGTAGTTCTTTCAGTAGGTGTTTGACGTATTTAGATGGTACCTCATTGGGTGCATAGATGTTAGTAATTGTTAAATCTTTTTGGGTATTTGATCCACTAATCATTATGTAATGGCCTTGCCTATCATTTATTACTTTATTTAATTTAAAGTCTATTGTGTCAGAGATGAGAATGGCTGTTCCTGCCTTTTTGTGTGTGTGTGTGTGTGTGGTTCATTAGCCTGTGCGATAGTTTTCTATTCTTTCACTTTAAGTCTGTTTGTCTTGCTGGGTCATCTGAAGGACAGGGGTGAGCTTCAGAAATAATCAGACTATTTCCTTTCCTTTTCCCACTAGCTTCCGTTTTCTAACCCAAGAGTGGCCTCACACTTAGGATCCCTTATTAACCCTCCTGCTGATGGCCCAATATCCTACCCTATCCAGAGAATCCCCTGTCACAAGCTTCTGTTTGTTGGAGCTCTTAGCAGGTGCTTCTTGCAAGATGCCATCTTGGCTTTGGCACTGGAATCTCAATTTGCATATTCTCTTTCTAGGGAAAATCAATGTGGATGACTACTTATAGTTTAATAATGGGGATAGAAAAGAACATAATAAGACAAAGGATATGTACAAAACTGTGACTGCATAACACAGTAGGAACAAAGTTCCCATTAACACATTTAGTCATTCTATCTATAAGCATTTAT
The DNA here is from genome assembly GCF_950295315.1 of Erinaceus europaeus. Classification (NCBI taxonomy): domain Eukaryota; kingdom Metazoa; phylum Chordata; class Mammalia; order Eulipotyphla; family Erinaceidae; genus Erinaceus; species Erinaceus europaeus. Next base: position 9,646 of record NW_026647999.1, on the reverse strand, counting down.
TACTATGTCACATATGTCTATTTTATTGGTTTATGTTCTATGAATTAATGTGTATTATACCAGTTGATTTGAGATATCATAATCTAGAAACTGTAGCTGGGTTACCAAAATCATACAATCTCTTTGAGTGGAAGTATAGGAAATTTCGGCATTATTTATATTACCCACTCAATCTCTAAAAGCAAGAAGAGAACGACAAGTTATCTACCAAGCTCACAATGAGAATGGGTTTCAACCAAGGATAGTATGTCTCACTAGACTTTCATTCAGACTAAATGGAGGGATCGAAAGCTTCTCAGACAGGGAACAGTTAAAGGAAGCAACCATCACCAATCCTAGCCTTAAAGAGGTTCTAAAACACCTCTTATAAACAATATTATCACCAAAATACTTGCCATATATCAGAGCAAAAAAAAAAAAGTTGAATAATAGCACTGCAATACCTTAAATACCTAATATCAATACATGTCAGTGGATTAAATTCACCAATTAAAAGGCAGAGTAGGAGAATGGATCAGCAAACACAAGCTAACATATGCTACTTGTAAGAATCTCACCTGACCCAACAAGACAAACACAGACTTAAAGTGAAAGGATGGAAAACTCTCATACAGGCTAATATACTGCAAAAATGGGCAGGAACAGCCATTCTTATCTCTGAAACAAAGACTTTAAATTAAATAAGTAATAAAAGAAAAGAAAGGTCATTAATCGCACATACTATAATTTAAGCAATTCTTGAAATGTAGGAATACCTGCTTAATATTACAATGACATAGAATTCCAATTTTGTGTCATTACAGGATTCTTATTTTCCCAAATTAAAGTAGACACTAGTTAAAAAAAAACAAAACTATATTTAACTTTCACCTTAATTATGAAAGAAGACTTTTCAGAAAAGACTGGAGAACAACTACAGTTTGGAAAACATAGGTGATGCAGAAAATAGCAATATCAGCAGTGATATTACTGAACATTATAATTGAAAATGAGGGAATTGAAGAGCTGAAAGGAAGAAATTTATATTGCGGCATCAAAAGTTGTTTGTAGAGGAGGAAGAGTTGCTAATATCTGATGAATTATAAAAGATGAAATAAAAAACCATATTGCCCTGAGAATTTCCAAGAATTTTGTCTTCTACCACTTTTTATTGCTACACTGTCATAACTCTAAAGGTAAGTCTTTCTTATCTTTCTGATGCAATTTTGAACTAATTCAGATATTCTTATTCTTCAGTTTCTCTTGTCCTATTCATTAGGATAGGATCATCACTGATAGTGAGTCAGTATCTTCTTTCTATCATTTTCTCATCCTAAGAGCAAGAACCTGGCTTGATCTTTACTTCAGAATCATTACTGACCCTAGTTCCATCATTTAACTTTTTAGAAACAGTGGCATACTATCATCTTCCTCAGGTTACAGGCCACCACAGAGCTTGTTTATGTTTCACAGAGTTCAGTTAACAGCATGCATGTCAGTGCCTACATGTTCCATGATGTCATAGTTACCCTGATTGTTGACATCATCCTCCCAACCCAGACTCCAGACCACTGAGAGACAGACCTAGTAAGGTCTTGCCTTGTAACAAGCAACTCTTGCCCTGTGTGACAAAGCAGCTTAGCTGCTGGTCCCACTGCACAGGTTCCTGGGACCTAGACTTCTACATCTTTGCTCCTAAAGGGGCTTTCTGACTGGCTAGAGACTTGTTCTGTCATTTCACTGGATAGCAGAACTTTTGGACTTCCATAGCTAGCTCAACTGTAAACACTTATGAGCTACATACTCTCCTGTTGTGTGTCTCTGCAAGACTGAACATCAAAACTACCAACAATACCTGATGAGACATCATGATCAGCTCCCTCGGATTACCCAGGTCTCCTATGTTTGAACAGTATTTTGGTAACCTAGACTTCTGAATTTGGATCGCTGTACCAGTTCTCAAGATGGAAATAGGATTTCTTGCTCACTTTTACTATCCTCCCTTGGACATAATTTATGAAGGTCTCTTTTTGCCTCCTCCACAACCAAGAAGACGGCGAAAACTTCCAGATCCGTATTTCTGGAGTCTGTTTCTGACTTTATATAAACACCGAGGATGTAGTTTTAAACGCCTGTATGCAATAATAAAGGAGATTGTGAAAGAATTTCAGATTTACACAATAGATTTTTGGGGTAGATATTTAACTGCAGGAGGTGTCATTTACACGAAATTTAAAGTAATTTTAAGTTAATATATGTCGTATATTAAGAATAACCATAAAATTTAATGTCAAAGCAACTTTAAAAGATAAAAATATACTTTTTATATAATTTTATAATTTAATATTTAACAAAATGTTCAGAAGCACCATTTATCATAATTACCTTTTGAGCTGGTAATCAGGAGAAAATTGGAAATTAATATCAACTATTCAGCTCTCTGCCAGATTACTAGGGTTTAACATATGGTTCTGTCCTCATTCTCTTTAAAAATGTCTGAATGTAACCAAGATGTTGTGTAATGCTTTCATAGAATTTGGTTTGTTTGTAGTAATGTAAGTTATTTAATTACATAAGCTACAAAAGAAATGAGAAACAAAATTAGAATAATCAAACAAGGAAACATAGGACATTGGTATCTCCATTTCTACATCATATTCTCTTTCTAGGGAAAATCAGAGTGGATGAATACTTATAGTTTAATAGTGGGGGCAGAAAAGAACATAGTAAGACATAAGATATGCACAAAATTGTGGTTGCATAACAGAGTAGGAATAAGGTTCCCATTAACACATTTAGTCATTCTATCTGTAAGCATTTATTGCTATGTCACATTTTGTCTATTTTATTGGTTTATGTTCTGTGAATTTATGTGTTGGTATGCTTCACAGTGGTTTGGTCTCACTCCCCCAGCCTCCGGGAGATAGTGGTTTAGTCTTTGCCTTTTAGTGCTTCTCCCTTCTCCGCGGCCCCTATCCTATGTACTTCCTGAGTTCCTGATGCTGCCGCTGGAGGAAAAAGATGGAGGAGCACATTGTGTGGTGATTAGGTGTTGGACTATTTGCCCATTGTGAATAGAGATTAAACTGCGTTCTCCGCTCAGCTGTGTGTGCCCGGGTCTCTGTCTATGCCGCGAAGCTAGCCAAGCATACTGGCGCCCCGAACTCTGATGACATTTCTATATATTTTAAAATGTACCATTTGATTTGAGATATCAGAATCTAGATATTGCAGCCGGATTTCCAAAATCATATAATCTCTGAGTTGAAGTGTAGGAAATTTCTGCTTTATTTATTTATTTATTTATTTATTTTGCCTCCAAGGTTATTGCAGGGGTTTGGCCCTGCACTAAGGATCCACTGATCTCAGCAGACATTTGTTATTTTAAAAAAATTTTTATTTATAAAAAGGAAACACTGACAAAAACCAAAGGATAAGAGGGGAACAACTCCAAACAACTCCCACCACCAGAAATCCATATCCCATCCCCTCCCCTGATAGCTTTACTATTCTTTATCTCTCTGGGAGTATGGACTCAGGGTCATAATGGAGTACAGAAGGTGGAAGGTCTGGCTTCTGTAATTGCTTCCCTGCTGAACATGGGCGTTGACAGTTCAATTCATATTCCCAGCCTGCCTCTCTCTTTCCCTAGGTGCTGGGGAAGTAGTGCTCCAGGACATATTGGTGGGGTCATTTGTTCAGGGAAGTCTGGTTGGCATCATGTTAGCATCTGGAATCTGGTGGCTGAAAAAAGAGTTAACACATAGAGACAAACAAATTGCTGGCTAATCATGAACCTAAAGGCTGGAATAGTTCAGACGAAGAGTTGGGGTCACTGTTTTGTAGTTAGCTGGTAGGCTTATTTTAGTTATATTCCAAAGAGCCCAGGGCTATACTAGTTTTTTATTTTCCTTGAGCCTGACATCTGACATGCAGGTAGATCTAAGTTATTGTCTGGGGAGATGATGTCATGGCTGGAAAAAGGACTAGAAAGCTGGGTCAGGGAAGAGAGTAGCTCCTAAATATGGGAAAGGTGTATAAATATTGTTGCCTGTAAACCCAATCAATTTGATCAGATCAAAAATTACTAAAAAATTTAGAAAGTGAACCACCTGGGATGGAATTAGAGTATACTATGAAAGGAAAGGTCTCACCCGAGTAATGAAGCTGAAGGGTTGTCATTCCACACGTGAAGTCTCTGAACACAGTCTGAAGTGAAGCATGTTGAGGTGGCAGTCATTATGTTGATTAGGTTGTGATCGGCAGATGCAATATTATTTGATATGCATTGGGAGAGGCGTACAGGAAAGTGGGCCCTATCCAAGGGTCCAGGACTGGGGGAAGTAGAGGCTCTATAGTGGAGATGTGAGGTTCCTGCTGTAATTTGGTGAGGTCCGGCTTTTAGTTTCCCTTTCAGATCTTCTTAGTCAACTTCTGTTGATGAGTGGGATCATCCCATAGTCATTTTTATCTTTCTGAATTATCTCACTTAACAAAATTCCTTCTAGCTCTATCCAAGATGGGTCAGAGAAGGTGGGTTCATTGTTCTAGATAGCTGCATAGTATTCCATTGTGTATATATACCACAGCTTTCTCAGCCACTCATCTGGTGTTGGGCACCTGGGTTGCTTCCAGGTATTAGTTATTATGAATTGTGCTGCTATGAACATAGGAGTAAACACCTCTTTTTGGTTGGGTGTTATGGAGTCCTTGGAGTCTAACCCCAGGAGAGGAATTACTGGATCATATGGAAAGTCCATGTCTAGCCTTCTGAGAGTTTTCCAGACTGCTCTCCAGAGAGGCTGTACCAATTTACATTCCCACCAGTAATGTAAAAGGGTTCCTCTGTCCCCACAGCCTCTCCAGCATTTGTTGTTGCTGTTCTTTTTGATGTATGCCATTCTTACAGGAGTGAGGTGGTATCTTAGTCTTGTCTTAATTTGCATTTCTCTGACAGTGACCTAGAGCAGTTTTTCATATATTTGTTAGCCTTTTGGATCTCCTCTGAGGTGAATGTTTTGTTCATATGCTCTGCCCATTTTTGGATGGAGTCATTTGCTTTTTGGTGCTAAGTTTGCTGAGCTCTTTATATATTTTGGTGATTAATTTCTTGTCTGATGTATGGCATGTGAAGATCTTCTGACATTCTGTGAGAATTCTCCACTTGTGAAAGCTTGACTCCTGTAGATGGGGACCAGGGACTTATACCCCTGTACTTGAGAATGGCAGGTGTGCAATCAACCACATTTATGATAAAAATTTACTTCAGGGCCCTAGAGGTGTCACCTCTGGTTGAGCACATGCATTATCATACACAGTGACCTCCACTTTCTGGGGAAAACATCACAAATGGTGAAGGTAGTGTTGCTGGCAACTATCTATCTATCTATCTATCATCTATCTATCTATCTATCTATCTATCTATCTATCTATCTTTCATATATTTTTCAATCTCTATCTCCCCTTTCTCTCAAGTTCTTTCTGCCCTAACAAAAGGACTCTTCAAAGTTAACCCAATTACCAAATAATGTGATGATAACATTAACTATCGATTGTCTTTTTGAACCCTAAGACAGCAGGAACCTCACGTCTCCACTATAGAGCCTCTACTTCCCCCAGTCCTGGAACCCTTGGATAGGGCCCACTTTCCCGTATGCCTTTCCCAATCCATATCAAATAATATTGCATCTGCCGATCACAACCTAACCAACACAATGATTGCCACCTCGACATGCTTCACTTCAGACTGTCCAAAGACTTCATTTGTGCAATGACAACCCTTCAGCTTCATTACTCGGGTGAGACCTTTCCTTTCATAGTATATTCTAATTCCATCTCAGGTGGTTCACTTTCTAACAAAGTCCCAAAACCTAGATATACACCAGGTTCTGTGAGAGAGATATGTTCACACGTATCCATAAACTACTGCAAAAAATATACCTGAAAGCAGAAGTACACTAGAATTTGCAGTGTGTATCCCCCCTAATACTTCCTCTCCACTATTCCAAGCTTTGGGTCCATGATTGCTCAACAATTTATTTGGCTTTGTATGTTAACTCTCTTTTCAGTCACCAGGTTCCAGATGTCATCAGGATGCCGGCCAGGCTTCCCTGGACTGAAGACCCCACCAATGTGTTCTGGAGCTCTGCTTCCCCAGAGACCCACCCTACTGGGGAGAGAGAGAGGCAGACTGGGAGTATGGACCGACCAGTCAACATCCATGTTCAGCAAGGAAGCAATTACAGAAGCCAGACCTTCCACCTTCTACAACCCATAATGACCCTGGGTCCATGCTCCCAGAGGGATGGAGAGTGGGAAAGCTATCAGGGGAGGGGGTGGGATATGGAGATCGGGTGGTGGGAATTGTGTGGAGTTGTACCCTTCCTACCCTATGGTTTTGTTAATTTTTCCTTTCTTAAATAAAGAAAAAATATATTGGAATTCATATACTGCAAACCTACAGCCAACATCATAATCAATAGTGAGAATCTGGAACCATTCCCCCTCAGCTCAGCGATTAAACAGGGCTGCCCAGTATCAGTATTACTATTCAACATAGTGTTGAAAGTTCTTGCCATAGCAATCTGGCAAGAGAAAGGAATTAAAGGGATACAGATTGAAAGAAGTCAAACTGTCACTATTTGCAGATGATATGGTAATGTCCATAGAAAAACATGAAGAACCCAGAAGAAAACTACTGGAAGTTATTAGGCAGTATAGTAAGCTATCATACTACAAAATTAAGATATAAAAGTTGGTGGCATTTCTTTATGCAAGCACCAAGTCAGAAGAAGAAATATAGAAGTCAGTCCCATTCAGTATATCAGTAAAAACAATAAAATATCTAAGAGTAGACCTAACAAAAGAAGTGGAAGACTTGTATACTGAAAACTATGACTCACTATTCAAGTAAATAGAAAAAGATACAGAGTGGAAATTTTCTTTTAGAAATTGGAATAACTAACATTATCAAAATGGGTATTCTATCCATAGCCGTATATAAATTAATGCAATCCCCCATTAAAGTTCCACCAATTTTTTTGAGAAAAGAACAAAAGTTTATCTGTAACCAGAAAACACATAACTTGTCAAAATAAACTTGAGAAAAAGAACAGAACTGAATGCATCACACTCCCAGATTTCAACCTATGTTACATGTCCATTGTCATCAAAACTACCTGGTACTGGAACAAAAATAGACACACTGGCAGGTGCAATAGAATTAAGAACCCAGAACTGAACTGCCACACCTTTGGACATATAATTTTTGACAAGAGGACAAAACCTATTAAATAGAAAAAGGAGAGTCTCTTCAAGAAGTGGTGTTGGGAAAATGGGGTTGAAATGTGCTGAAGAATGAAACTGAAACACTACATATTCCCCAACACATAAGTAAACTCCAAGTGGAGCAAGAACTTGGATAATAGACCAGAAACTATCAAATATTTAGAGAAAAATATACTTGATATGTAAGTATATATTATATAAACACATGTAATAGAATGTTTCTTAATTTGTGGTTGCTGTGGGCTACATGTTTTAGCACCCGATTAAGCACACATAGTACTATGTACAAAGACCCACAGAAGGACCTGAGTTTGAGCACCCCTCCCCACCTTCTGGGTGGATGCTTCACAAGCAGTAAACCTATTCTGCAGGTATCTATCCTTTTCTCTCCCTCTCTACCTTTCCCCTCCCCCTCTCAATTTCTCTCTGTCCTATAAAGTAAAATAGGGAACAGAAAAAAAAAGAGAGGATAGAAAGAGAGAAAGAAAGGAAGAAAGGAAGGAAGGAAGGAAGGAAGGAAGGAAGGAAGGAAGGAAGGAAGGAAGGAAGAAAGGGCCCCAGGAGCAGTGGATTATTAGTGCTGGCACTGAGCCCCAATAATAAACCTGGTGGCAATAAAAACAAAAGCAGTTGTCTCATCATTCTTTGTTTGAACATACTCTATCCATTTCTTTTTTCCCTTTCAAAAATTATTATTATTAGTAGTAGTATCACCAAGTTAATCAATAGTGTTTGAGGCTGGCACTAAGAATCCACTGTTTCTGGCAGCTATTTTTCTTTCTTTCTTTCTTTCTTTCTTTCTTTCTTTCTTTCTTTTTTCTTTCTTCCTTTCTTTCTTCTTTCTTCCCTCCTTTTTTTCTCTCTTTTTGATAAGAAAGAGAAATTGAGAAGGAATAAGGAGATAGAGAAAGATAAACTATATTCTATTTTCTTTATGTTTTTTATCCAACATCATATCATATTACACATTTCCTTTACAGATATTACTTAAATTTCAGATGAATACATGAACTAAACTCTTTATGACAGGTTCAGAAACAGACATGAGGCTATAGGGGCAGGGTGGTGGTGCACCTGGTTGAGCGCATGTATTACAATGCTCAAGGACATGGGTATGAGTCCCCGGTCCCCACCTGCAGGGGGAAAGCTTTGCAAGTGGTGAAACAGTGCTGCAGGTGTTTCTCTGTCTCTCTCTCTCTCTCCCTCTCTATCATCCTCTTCCCTCTTGATTTCTTGCTGTCCTTACCCAATAAATAAAGATTTTAAAAAATATTTTTAAAAATTTTTTAAAAGACTGAAAAAACAAGAAATGAGGCTATGTGCACTACAGTTTCACACATGGCAAGCTAATTATAGAAAGAGATGAATATTGCTTCATTTTCCATACAAACAGAAGAGAAAAGAAGACACCAAAAATCCTAGTCTCTGAAAGAAGTACAGTAATTTGCCCAAGATCATAGAGTTAGAACTTAAATTTGTCTACTCCTACAGCCCATGTTTTTTGGCTACATAATGCAGATTCCACACAGTAAGCACACTGTGGGGGGAGGGGGAAGTGGAGCAAGCCAGACTTGATACAGTTCTTTGAGACAAAAAGACCAGTCAGAAGGACAAAAAGAAAAGGGGGGGACTGAAATCACTAGTTATTTTTCATTATCTATTTATAATGTCTTTTTTGTGTGCATTGCATGATGGAGAATGCCCGGAAAGCACTTTTGTCTGTTCATTAACTTATTAACATCAATAGAAACCTTTCTACCATGACCAGCCAGTCTGTCTCCTATTTCTCAGTTTGTTGTCCTCAAAACAGCATAATCCTTGAAGTATGGGAAGAGGAAGAGGCCCAACAAGAGATGTTTCATATAGAAATATAGAAACAATAGTCGGGGCTGGGTGGTGGTACACCTGGTTGAGTGCACATGCTACAGTGCACAAGGACCCAGGTTCAAGCCCCTAGTACCCACCTGTAGGGGGAAAGTTTCACAAGTGGTGAAGCAGGTCTGCAGGTCTCTCTCTCTCTCTCTCTCTCTCTCTCTCTCTCTCTCCCTCCCTCCCTCCCTCCCTCCCTCCCCCTTCCCTCTCAATTTCTGGCTGTCTCTATCAAATAAATAAAGATAATTAATATTTTTTACAAAGAAACAAGAGTCTATAATTTCTTTAATGCTATTGGGATCAGGCCGTGGTATTTGGTGGAATGCACATATTTTCACTTGCAAGGACCTGGCTTTAAGCCCTTGCTCTCCACCTGCAATGAGAAAGCTTCACAAGTGGTATAGCAGTGCTACAGGTGTCTCTTTCTCCCACTTTAACCCTCCTCTATTTTATTCTGTCCTACCAAATAAAAGAGATGTGGAAAAATAATAAAAGAGAAATTATCTGC